>NW_015507636.1:43910-56328 GCF_001515645.1 Sinocyclocheilus grahami
TTTCCTTCCTCTGAAACTGTATGTTTGTGTGTTTTAACTTAAGTTATGTAATCTAGAATAGCCAATAAATTTCATGTTTCATTTATAAATACTCGATTGTCTGGTGTCATATAATTTCAAGGTTAAAGCTATTGCCAAAAGATCCCTTGCTTGCTACTTAGCTCGTGGCTTACTGATAATAATTATCTCTCCTAAGAGCTTACAAATTATCATAATTGTATTTCACAATTATGAGGGAGAATACAAAAATTACATATTGAATTGGTAATATACACTGACATCAACTTCTCGCTGGCCGAGTAGCTGATAGAGTGTAAACTATCAAATTTAGAATCAATTCGAATCAGGTTGAATTAGGCTCTTCAAATCCGAGTCCTATCAAAACCTGAATCAATAATAATAATTAATTCCCTTACAACTGAGTTAAAATTCCTTACATCATATACACCGTATTCTGAATAAAATATTGAAATTTGAAACTTCCACATCATTGCATTCTGTTTTTATTCACAATTTGTACAGTGTCCCAACTTTTTTGGAATCGGATTTGTATAAACAAAGACGTGCTAAACAAAGAGATATGTTAAAATTCCTTACACCATATACACCTGAACGGATGCTATATGTGTATTTGCTTCCGAAAACTCCTTCGGGAAGGATGGGGCTTCCGCAGCGTCCCTGTTCCAAGTGGAGCGGGTGCGTTTTCCCTGTGTCATCCAATCTCAGTAAGGTAGTGCTTTGAAAAATGGTCAGTGGAACTACTTGTCCCGAGCCCCGGCCTACACCAGATAGGGGCGCGGGCGGCTCGCATAGGGCACTGGAAGGGGCAGCACCATGGCGCTTTGGTAGGGATCCCAATTCCCAATGACTCGGAGTGACCGACTGAAAGGGAACGTCTCGGTTACGTATGGTAACCCTCATTCCCTGAAGGAGGGAAAGGAGACGTCACATCCCGTCGCCATGGTTGCTGAACCACCGCTGAGCGGTGTTCCTTAGTTTACACTCGAAGTGGATTGGTCTATCGAAGCGATATCCCTATTCGTCGGTCACCGATGTGACGTCTCCGATCCCTCCTTCAGGGAACGAGGGTTACCATACGTAACCGAGATGTTTTTAATGTATTAGAAATTCTATGCACAGAAAGTAATGTTAGAGCTTCCATGCACAGACTGTGCAGACTATAAGAGCTTCAGTGAACACTAACGCCGTGTTAGTGCTTCAGGGGAAATTAAGTGAAAGCAAGCCCACATATGTTGCAAAGCTTCTTTCGCATTGACCGAAAGTTGATTTATACAATGTTAAGAGCAAAGCTTGCCAACATGAATGATGTTTCTGACTTATCAAATGAAATGTTATTTACAATGCAGAATGACAGTATATAATGTATTTGAAATTCTATGAAAAAAAGTTATGTTAGAGCTTCAATGCACAGCCTTGTCAGTTTAGAGCTTCCGTGAACACTAATGCTGTGTTAGTGCCAATATGCAAAGGAAGAGAATTCTCTCTTGACAGAAAGTTGCTTTATGCACTGTTAAGAGCAAAGCTTGCCAACATGAAAGATAGTTCTGACTTATGAAATCAAATGTTATTTGCAAAACAGAAAGACAGTTTTTAATGTGCTAGAAATTCTATGCACAGAAAGTTATGTTAGAGCTTCAATGCATTAATGTCAGTTTAAGAGCTTCTGTGAACACTAATGCTGTGTTAGAGCTTCTGGGCAAATTAATTGAAAGCAAGCCCACATATGTTGCTTCTTTCGCATTGAGAGAAAGTTGATTTATACAATGTTAAGAGCAAAGCTTGCCAACTTGAATGATGTTTCTGACTTATGAAATGAAATGTTATTTGCAATACAGAAAGAACAGTTTCATTTACTGTATTTGCAATACAGTTTTTAATGTATTAGTTCTATGCAGAAAAGTTAGTTTAGAGCTTCAATGCACATAATCACTTTTTATAGCCTCTGTTAAAGGGGTCATATGATACTGCTAAAAATAAAATTATTTGGTGTATTTGGTGTAATGAAATGTGTTTAAAGTTCAAAAAACACATTATTTTCCACATACTGTACATTATTGTTTCTCCTCTATGCCCCGCCTTTTTGAAACACGTCGATTTTTACAAAGCTCATCGCTCTGAAAAAGTGAGGTGTGCTGTGATTGGCCAGCTTTCCAGTGCGTTGTGATTGGCCGAATACCTCAAGCGTGAGATGGAAATGTTACGCCCCTCACATACTGTTGATGCTGTGCCCGGCCGGAGTGACGAGACAACATTAAAACCCATTACAAACGAGGCATTTGTTGCATCCAGTGGGGACATAATTACTGATTATAATGACTTATACTGTCTTTTTATGCATTGCGTTTCATTGCATCGCGCAGCGTAAACATAAAACTCTGTCTGCATTTGTGATCAGAGAAATGACAAACAAGTGCTACTCTACACTGCCCAAAACTCGCGTTTGAATCATTAGTGGCAAATCCTTTCAATGAAAACGTACTTACGTGAGTCAGAACTGCCGGCATTGTAGTCAACTCTACCAGGATCAGGAAACAGTCCTCCATAAAATGTGCTGCACACATCTGAATATTTGGGTTGAAGTAAATACAACTCAACCACTGATTTGTAGTCGTGTCCTCTTTTGGAAGATCAAACAAAGTCGTTTCGCTTTCACAACGAAAAACACAGTGGCCTAGCGTGAGGGGAAGCCCCGGCTTAGCATGCACTGAGGACGGGATAGAGTGAGCTGAGGCTCATTTTTGACAATTTCGTAGGCAAGAAGCTATAGCTGTCAATGTATCTTCTGTTTAAATGCCTGATCGTACATATAAACGAGTCTACATCCTTGGAGTATAATTTTTGGCGCTAGTCCCTGACTTGTGAAATACTCTAGCAATATAAAAGAATCGAAACCTGAAGAATTGTGTGCGATAAATGTAAAATCAGCAAATTTTGGACGTCTGAAATGTTTGACCATTCGGTCCACGCAGTCAACACCTTTGGTTGTGAATTCTTCTTGCGATAATAGTTTATCACCTGACCATTTTGCTCTGTACTGTCTGCAACACTTGTCGCAGTATTTTACGAAATCACACTGAGATCTCACCTCTTCACTTTATGGTTGTTTATGCATTTCATAACAGAAGTTAGATCTACAATATCTCAAACAATCAGCACATTTTTCCGATTTATTATACACCTCCAATTTACCTGCGCACGATCTGTGAAAGATTATTATTTTTAGGTCTAGAAGGGATTCAAATTGAGAAACATCATGAAATGCAATTTTATCTCATGGATTGTAACCCAGATCTGTATGTATGTTTTTGGCTATTCTCATCAAATTGCAGTCGGGACATTGAGGGTTTAAAAAATGAGCGATGCATATGCTGAAAAACATATTGTCTGCTATATTTCCGGGTATGAATAGATTCATCTTACTTTTTATGACTTCGTTGTGGGCCAGGTCGGTTAACTTCCTACATACACCGCTTTGTTTGTTTCGGGCTACCGACACGCATAACTGATAACTGCATAAGCAGAAACAAAACCCACATCTGTATTGCTTTGAACTGCACATTCGATTTGATCAGCAAATATATTAACATCGTGATTATTATCAGGTGTTAGAACTGCATTAATATCTGTGGGGAGACTTGCGCCTTGCAGAGATACGTTCAGAAATCCATCTACACCCGCCATCAAAGTGGAAAACGCTACAATCTCATTCAAAATATCCTGCAAAAAGATATTATAGGCTGCATAATCATCAGTAGCGATTTCACGAAAATTTTAAGTTCTGCGAATTTCTAAACCATTAAATCTCGGTCTTGGGACAATTGTAAAATCACCCACATGACCACCTTATCTTATTAGTCTAGCTATACAATTCTGGCTGAGACCCATATCTGGAGCTGAGGGATCATAACCTGATGGGTTGTCATTAGATGGACCAACACCTACCTGTTCATTGTGGTTTATAAACGCACCCAACAATTCATGTTGCTCGTCAACAAGTTCATGTAATCTTTCCATCATGTTAAGTGAATCAGGCTGTAACATCTGTAACTGATTATTAATGAGCTCACGTAACTGATCACTATTGTTTTGAAAATCATGTCTAGGCCTTAATGATCTCTGATCATCTTCTGAAATGTAGTCGTGTAAATCAGCGCGACATCTTTTACTGATCATTTAAAAAAAAAAAAAAAAAAAAAAATCAGAAATACAAGCTTTTTCAATCTTAAAGACAAGCGTGTGTGCCCTGAAAACACCACCACCGTTCACAATGTGACATAACAAAAACAAACGTACAGTATAAATTCAAAACCACAGTTTCTACCACAAGTAAAATAGAATCAGAAAAAAACATCAATAATAAGAATAAAACAATAAATCGATGTCAATAACATACAATAATGTAAGGAATAAATCAATGTCAATAACAAACAATAATAAATGTAAGAAATAACCCAATGATAACAAATCGATGTCAATAACACAAAACAATAAACAATTCAATACATAGAATATTACGGTCTACCTCTCATCATAGGATTGTACAAATCTGTTAACATTCTCTGAATAAGGTTTAAACGCTCGCCCATTAGTGATAATGCATTTACCGTAAGCCTCTGTTCGGTACGCTGCTCCCGCATCTCATCCGGAATACTGATCATGCTCTGCTGAAACTGTCGGGATTCATAATACAGCTGTTCGTGACAATTTCTCCAAAATTCAGCTGCGTGACGTAAGGCCTCGTTGTGGACACGATATGCTATTTCTTAAAATCAACACCACATCACTTTGTGCACTAGCAACAATGTCCTCTGCTTCCCGGTAAGATAGCGGTTGTACGGCCAAGTCGAAAAGTCTCTCAAAATGGTTTAGCATATCATAAAATCAAGCCTTCTATTTAAATCGCAATCACGGAACAGTTCCTGAAGAATTTCATGCGGTAATTCCTCCTCTTCCTTACTCTCCAAATCGGTGAAGGATACCTGATCCCACGGGTGGATCATCGAATCAGACCATGCTGTTAGGCCTCCCTT
The DNA here is from genome assembly GCF_001515645.1 of Sinocyclocheilus grahami. Taxonomy (NCBI): domain Eukaryota; kingdom Metazoa; phylum Chordata; class Actinopteri; order Cypriniformes; family Cyprinidae; genus Sinocyclocheilus; species Sinocyclocheilus grahami. Next base: position 48,962 of record NW_015507636.1, read on the forward strand.
ATCGTAGACTTGTTCAGTAAAAATAACAATAACTGTTTAATTTATTGAATAAAAGTCAAACATAAAATGTAATAATGTAACGTGTGAGACCCCTCCTCTGAAGACGGAACATGGGTGGGGGTGGGTCGTGTGATGTTGTTTGGTTCGTGACGTGATTCCGACCCAACTACAACCTCTGTAGGTAATATTACCACGTGGCTGTCAGAAGCATCGTGCTCACCTGTCAATTTTGTAAACACACTTTATGAGAAACTGAAACTTTTAAAATGTTAAGAAAAAACAAATGTCTGTATATGTACCGTTATTAACTTCGCCATCATCACCGCAGGCAACTAGTTGCGCTTCGTCAACTGGATAAATAAAATTATAACAAATGTTATTATTATTAGACGTTAAGTAGTTAATAGTAAAAGAGAAAAGACTTACATATCTCTTCAAGGATCTGTTCCAATCCTTCGTCGAAATCCAGATTCTCAAAAGTACCTAGAGATAAGAAGTACATCGTGTTAAACAAATATTCACATTAAAATATATTTAAATAACTTACACTTCCTGTCGTAACTGTCAGCCATTGTTCTGTCGATTGATGAGATATCAATGTTGCACAAGGTGAAGATAGAATAACAGGTAATGAACGTCATACAACTTTGGCTTTTTAATGGTTCGGAGTATGGGCGGCTTCTGAAAACATGTCGTAAAATCAGTTGGGGGTAGCCTAATACCACAAATCTTTAGTACGCTATACATGTATAACGTTAATTTGTGAAATAGTGCAGTTAAATATTGTGAAATTCATGTTTAGAACAGAGACTTCATAGACGGCCTCCTTGGCCGGAACAGAACAGGCAGAAAGTGCGTTGCTGGGCGCCACCACCACGCAAGGAACTGAGGCAAGTGTCGCCATCTCGGGAGGTTCTGCAGCCTGTGCTGCCACCTCCGAAGAAACTACAGTGGACACCATGGCCTCTGGGAGCACAGCAGTGGACACCGCTACCTCGGGAGGTTCTGCAGCATAAGCCGCCACCTCTGGAGATGTTGTAGCCGGTGCTGCTGCCTCTAGCAAATTGGCGGTGGAGTATGCGGCCCAGATACACCATAAAGCAACCCCCCATATGGGAAGTGCTGCAGACAGGGGAATGAGTTCATGAATAGAAGGGTTAGAGTGAGTGGGTTTGGGGATACCAGCGGTGCGTGCAGACATCAGCGGTGCATACCTCACACTGGATACCAGACTGGGATACCAAAGGGCTGACCCTGAGAATCTGGGTGTGACAGACAGGACGTGGCATGACTCTGGATGATCAGCTGTGATGCAACGTGATTCTGGACAAATAACTGAGGCGTGACGTGACTCTGGACGAACAGTTGAGACGTGATGAGACTCTGGACGAACAGCTGAGACATGGCGAGACTCTAGAAGCTCAGCTGTGACGTAACGAGGCTCTAGCAGCTCAGCTGAGACTTGACTGGACTCATGACGATTAACTGTGACTTGACTTGACTCAGGAAGATCAGCTGTGACTTGACTTGACTCAGGAAGATCAGCTGTGACTTGACTCAGGAAGATCAGCTGTGACTTGACTCATGATAATGAACTGTAACTTGACTCGACTCAGGAAGATCAACTGTGACTAGACTTGACTCGGGAAGATTAGCTGTTGCTTGACTGAACTCAGGCAGAACAGCTGTGACTAGACTTGACTCATGATAATGAATTGTAACGTGACTTGACTCATGACGATCAACTGTGACTTGACCTGACTCATGATGATCAACCGTGACTTGACTAGATGCTGTTGTGTCCGCCATCTTGTGAGTGTGCTCCGCTGTCGCCGCCATCTTGTGAGCGTGCTCCGCTGTCGCCGCCATCTTGTGACCGTGCTCTGGTACAGCCACCACTTCAATCACAGACATTGTGTCGCGTTCTTCCTCCGCGACACCCACAGTAAATATAGATCCGACAGTCAACAAAGCATAATCCATGAACTGGCCGAGTGATGAACGTGGACCCTCGCGTCTAAGCTTAGCCCTCAGAGGTTGATTTATGCCATCGCAGAAAAACTCTATCAATAGACAGTCTGGTAACTCAGAATAGTGAGCGATGGCTAAAAACTCTCGGATATGGTTCTCCAGTGATCGTGGACCCCGTTTAAGGGCTAACAAAATCCTTGCTGTGTCCATACCTGGCCAATGTTCCTCAGAAAAGCTGCTGGGTCCTTGTAGGGCTGAGCATTCTGTAACTGGGCTGACGAGGCGCGAGACATGTGGATCCATCTGCAAGCTTTATTTAAAGAGACAGGGTATAACAGGCAGGGTCGAACAATGGTAAACAGGTATATGGCGGGCAAAAACACAAAAATAGTCCTAGGGCTAGCGTAGGTCCCCAATCGGCAGACAGAATCACTGGGGCAAGACGAGAGGGAGAAATCCAGGAAAACAGGCAAGGAAAAACAAGGAAAACACGAAGACTCGGAAAGGGGTACAGGCTAAACAATACTCAGCAGAGAAAGGTGGTTAGAGTGGGTGTTATATAGTGAGTGAGGTGATTAGAAACAGCTGTGTTCAATGAGTGCAAATCAGTGCAGTGTGCAAATCATGCAAGGAATGATGGGATATGTATTCCGGGGTGCTATGCAACAGTTTGAGTTGTGCAAGAGTCAATGTAAAGGAAAGGGTGACCTCTGGTGGTGAATAAACGGAAGTCCATGGACCGAATTCGTGACATTACGTTGGAAAATTAAAGAGATCTTTTCTCTTGTTTGTATTACCCGTATTATGTATACCACATAATTGTGTATACATTTTAAGCATGACAACAATCAAAGAGTGGATAAAGAAAATAACAAAACTAAGTAAAATAAGCTAAATTAAACAACATTTTCCTACAGCATAAACCCTTTTGTTAAACAAGTACCTTGACCCCTCCCTATTTATTTAAGTTTGTTGTTATCGAGTTCTTCTTTATCTATCCTGAACATCAGATTGAAGTCACATCCACCAGATCTACATTATAAATACTTAATTCTCAACTTTACCTAAAAATCTACCAGATGCCCCCATGTAAATTCTCCAGATGTTTGTCGTTAAAAAGGTTCAATGGGTACACATCCTTTGACTAGTCAGTGAACTTTAGCCTGAACTTTTGGTCAAGTTCACACTCGCAGGTGCATGCCATAAAATAGATGCAATGGAGCTCCTTTGATCACTGAACACTTTAGAAAAATGATTCGTTTTGATCAGTGAACTTTAGCTGACACACAACACCAACATTTACAATGCCAGATCCTCAAAAACTCATTAGATTGCAAATGAGTTGCAAACCCAGAAACACCTTTAGATGTTTTACAACCTTTTGAAATACATTACGGCGATATGAAAGCGTCAGTAAGCATTCAACCCAGACACCCGTCGCCATTCTCATTTCGTTACACTGTGTAAGACGAAATATTTAAATTTCGTACCATGTTGTAAAAACTTTAGGCATCCAATTACGTATGTCTGTTTTAATTTATAGATAACACACCGCAACTGTTACGGGCGGAAAATCAAAGAGTAATCCTGTCTTATTTTTACCACTTTCATTCAAGTTAGATATTTGCGTACACATACGTGTGTATGCGTTCAAACTGTTATACCACACTGCAAGTTAAGATTGACAAAAATAAAAGGAATAGCTGAATTAAGTGTGAATAACTAAAACTAAAATAAAACAAACAACATTTTTCCTGTGATTCATATGTGATTGTTTAGAAGAAAAACTTGTGTAGGCTAATTTTTAAAGTCTTAAAGGCTTTAGGATGAATGCTGAATGGTTTAATCAATTAGGAAATTATATTGATTTATTAAAAACAACTCTGTTTACAGAGTGCCTACATGCCTACAGTTAGTTCAAAATGCCACAGCCTGGCTCCTCAAAGGGAAGCGTAAAAGTGATCATATCACACCGGTTCTGATTTCACTTCATTGGCTACCGGTCAAATACAGAATTGATTTAAAAGTTTTGTTATTTATTTTTAAGTCTTTGCGGAACCAGTCACCACAGTACCTATCTGAACTACAGCATCCGCCTTCTCAGTCTTGATCACTTAGATCTAGGGACTCTGTTTTACTATATGTTCCTAGAACCAGACTTAAAAATAGGGGTGATCGCGCATTTGCGGTCATCGGTCCTAAGTTATGGAATAGCCTTCCAGCCTACATCAGATCCGCCCAAACCTTGTCAACTTTTAAATCTGCCTTGAAAACGTACCTTTTTTCCCCGTGGCTTTCAATATCCCTTGACTCATATTGGCATTAATATCTTTTGATTCTAGCTTTTCTCCTCTATTTTATGTATGTGTGTATATATATATATAATCTCCTTTCAGCCCTGTGTGAGAGATCTTCATCGAAATGTGTTGCACCCTTCATAGATATGCAAAACACCCATTGAATACTTCACACCGCCACAAGAACAGGCACTGAACATGGTAGACTCCACTTGTCCCTCTTTCTGAGGCAGGACACAGGATGTGAACTTGTGCAGCGGGAATCCTGTGATTTCAAAAGAGCATATGGCACAACAAACAGCAAAACTATACATGGCATTTGTCATTTGGAAAGTATACATGGCATTTGTCATTGGTCAGAGGTTTGATGTGGTCAGATTGAATTTGTCTCTGGCAAAAAGCCTTTAAATCGATGTTCTTAAAAAGATGTCAAGGTGAGAACAAAAGATGATCTGAAAAGCTCTTACACTGTTTTTGGAAACACTAAAATAAATTGCATTATAATAAAATCAACAATTGCTGGTTTTAACACCCCCCTTCATCAATAAGAGTATAAGCAAAATATTCAGTGTAACCAAATACAGAGATTCAATTGTCCAAAAACAATCTTTGTTTCAACTGAAATGGACAACATACAAATAAACAAATCAAATTAGTTACATGATATATCAATGAAAATGTTTGTACTTAGGCAAAAGTGAGAAATACTAATTTACATTCAGTATCAGACATTTGACTCTGTGTGTGAAGATCAAATGGTAGTATGTGTGTCTGCATTTAGCTGTGGCTATGTGTCAGTGTGTCAGTGCTCCAAACAAAGGCAAGCAAGTTTTACAATTGTGATGCAAATTTGGCCCTGTTGTAACAGGGAGCCAGCCTGAGAATGTGAGTATGAGGTGTGATCTGGCTCAAAATGCTTCCAATAGATATGCAAAACGCCCATTGAATACTTCACACCTTCACAAGAACAGGCACTGAACATGGTAGAATCCGCTTGTCCCTCTTTCTGAGGCAGGACACAGGATGTGAACTTGTGCAGCGGGAATCCTGTGATTTCAAAAGAACATATGGCACAACAACCAGCAAAAGTATACATGGCATTTGTCATTGGTTTGATGTGGTCAGATTGAATTTGTCTCTGGCAAAAAGCCCTTAAATCGATGTACTTAAAGAGATGTCAAGGTGAGAACAAAAGATGATCTGAAAAGCTCTTACACTGTTTTTGGAAACATTCAAATAAATTGCATTATAATAAAATCAACAATTGCTGGTTTTAACACCCCCCCTTCATCAGTAAGAGTATAAGCAAAATATTCAGTGTAACCAAATACAGAGATTCAATTGTCCAAAAACAATCTTTGTTTCAACTGAAATGGACAACATACAAATAAACAAATCAAATTATAGTTATATGATATCGATGAAAATGTTTGTACTTAGGCAAAAGTGAGAAATACTAATTTACATTTGAAACTTGGTGAGATGATAGCTAAGTAATTAGGTAAACCCAAATAAACCAAAACAAACAATAATTGGATGAAATTCACAATTATAATACAGTCAAGATGTACAGACTTAACATTATATGAGGCAGTATCAGACAGATGTAGATTTGACTCTGTGTGTGAAGATCAAATGGTAGTATATGTGTCTGCATTTAGCTGTGGCTATGTGTCAGTGTAATCATGCTCCAAACAAAGGCAAGCAAGTTTTACAATTGTGATGCAAATTTGGCCCTGTTAACAGGGAGCCAGGCTGAGAATGTGAGTATGAGGTGTGATCTGGCTCAAAATGCTTCCATACCAATGTTTTTTGTTAAGAGCATGATAAAGTGCAAAGTTCAGAGCTGAATCCTGTTGTGAGACAATTGTGATATCACACTGTGGCCACATGGCAATTCTATGCTCCTGTACATGGCTTAACTGCAGCTATATGGAAAATAGCAGAGTGTACCACTCAGGAGACAAACAAATTCAACATAAACACACATGCAACTTGAAATTGCTATGCAATTCCAGTAGTACAGTTATTCCAATTTTACACAAGACACATGGTCTAGTATGCATGTAGCATCTACAACCTTTAACCTAAGTGTTTCACACACTTACAGTAAGTCATGTGTTTTAAAAGAATAAACTCAACTAGTCTTTGTGCACATGTAGTTACACAAACAACTATAATGTGCTCTATGTGCACAATGTGTTTAGCACAATTTCAGATGTGAAAATACAAACAGGATCATTGAAATTTGGATGTTTACATATTAAACTCATTGCTATTAAGCTGCTAACCCAGTAGCAAGTGAAGTCAATAGCTGGAGGCCTTGCATGAACAATGCAGTCAACTCACTCAGAGTATTACCTGCAAATGAGCATTGATATCTGCCTTTAGAAAGTGGTTTCCCATCTTTCTGAAAATAAGGTGGAGGTCTACCCCTACCCAGTGACCAGCATTTTTCCTCTGTATGGCCTATTTTTTGACAGGAACTACAAAACCTGCTATCTTTGCCAAAGGGTTGTTTGCTGTGTTCTCCTGAAGTTTGAGGATCTTCATGACTCTCTAAAGCTTCCTTTACACCATGCGTTCTGGTCCACGACTCTGCGCTATTACAGTGCTGCATCATCTTAAGAACTGAAATCTGCACACTTTTTTGAGCAGTGGCACATGCACATTCCTCTGAACAAATCATTTCAGAATCATCACAGCAAGTCAGTTCCTCTAAGAAGTGAACATGCTTTTTAGTCCCACCGCTGTTAAGCATTTTGGGAGACATGGACTCTTGTGCCTTAAGCTTAGCCTTGAGATCTGCAATGATGTCCTTGTGATTTTTACACTTTTCAGTTAGGATTAACTGCTCAGCTAGTAAGTTATCTAGCTGAAATTGAAGATCTTGAATCTTAGCTTCTGACTTTTGTGCCTCTGTCTTTTTAGAATGCAGTTCTTCACATTTAGCGTCTATACTTATAGTTAGACACATTGTTAACTCACTTAGCCTTATATAACACATGTAGTTTAAAGCCTCAATTATTTCACCTTGTTTCGATTTCTTTTCACGTTTACCAAGTATGTTCCACCATGTAAGCATTCTCTCATCTGAAT
>NW_015507637.1:0-487 GCF_001515645.1 Sinocyclocheilus grahami
GATTTCTTCGTTCCAACCAGCGATTTTGATAATATTAAAAATGTACTGCAAAGAGATTTCTTCGTCTTTAGAGAACAATTTTAATATTATGAACTGCAGTTTACTTTAATAATTAACAGTGACTAAATGTTAGACAAATAGAGGCTGTTAAAATACAGTACTGGAGGTGGCTTTTAACCATCCAATCCAAAAGAGTGAGTTCACGCTGCGACTTGTCTCACTCTAAGCGCGCATAATATAGGAAGAAGGAAAAAAAAAACACACAAATAAATTGATACTGTTTGCTCACAAACCAAGTTTGAATGTGCCCGCGCGTATCTCCACCAAAACTGTAGGGTTTTTATTATTAGCTCTAAAAAGGGAAATATTTATGACGAATTATAACTGGTTATGATTCATAATAAATATTTAGATTATATCTTCGAATTAACTGTAGCAGAATCAATATTACAATTATTTGATCTGTCCGTCCACCGAGCAGACAATA
>NW_015507637.1:714-5056 GCF_001515645.1 Sinocyclocheilus grahami
GGGGAGATGATAGTGGGGGGGGACTGGTTAGAATCTCCTTGATGGCGAAGAACCATCTGGCAATTTAAACCCCCATTAAAAGTAAAGTCTCTGACCAGAACTGTAATTTATATGCAAATGTCAAAAGGCTAAAAGGGTCTCTTAAGCCATAAACACCCAAAGATCATGCATGATTCTACGCAGACGCTACACTCCTCTAAGGCAGACACAATGAGTTTTCCGGTATGTATGGATACATGTTACAGAGACTCACGAGGAAACGGGTAGGAAGGCTTTGCGGCCTTAATGTATTGTTGTATCCGTGATATCTGTGTTTGTGAGTAAGTTGCGCTCTGGGCTGCTCTCTTTCTGAGGAAGGTGAGATGTTCATTCAACCCCCGCTGTTCCAGTTCTGCGGTTGCTGAGGCGCCGCACGAGCTCAACGCTTGGGGTGACAGCGATGAGCCCGAGTGTACAGAGAGTGAGAGAATGTAATTAATCTCCTTCTCTCTGGCTCTCTTCCCCAGACCGCATGCGTTCATCAGAAGAGCGCCTCGTGAGTCAGGTGGTTAGTCGAATCTGATTCCCGCTCGGGAAGCTCGTAATCGATTCTTTCGGCTGCGGATTAGATGATGCATACTCTACAGCAGCCTCGGGCTCGAGCTCGCAGGCGACACATGCTGTAGATATAAGCTATGGGTTAAGGGGCGAGCTTACTGATATAAAATCCCCGTTACTCTACTCCCTCCCTGGATCAAGTGTTTCTCAAGTTTATTAAACAACATGAGAGGCACTGATTTTTAGGACATTAAGTCGTGCACTCTTGTTTTTGGCGCCAAGCATTAGTTTGCCCAACTAATTACTATTTCTTTCAGCTCCGCTGCTGCATTGAGCTGAAACAAATAAGTGGAAGAGCTCACTGTGTTTCATTGTATTTCTTATAGCAAGCTATAACAGTGAGCAGGGGGTTTTCCCCCTCTCTCTCTCTCTCTACATTACCTGCTGCGCTGTACTAATGCAGACATGTTCATATGATTTGGCGCTTATGCTTCCAACTCTTGTTCGTGTACTGTTTTTAGACGCAGACTCTGAGGAGTCATGCAGCAGAAGTTATTTGTGCACTGTTTTTGGCACTTCGAGCTACCAAGCATTAGTTTGCCCGATTAATTACTATTTATTTCAGCTCTGCTGCTGCATTGAGCTGAAACAAATAAGTGGAAGAGCTCACATGTTTCAGAGTATTCTTATAGCAAGCTATAACAGTGAGCTGGCGATTTTCCCCCTCTCTCTCTAACGTTACCTGCTGCGCAGTCACGTTCATTTGATTTGGCACTTACGCCCCCAGGGGGGCGCTAGCACCTGTCAAGGGGGGCGCGAGCATCAGTTAATTCAGAGTTTTCCCGCGGAATTGGGCTACTTTAACACTTGCCACGTTTTGTAGTTTTGGGCTATTTTGAGTAGCAATTAGGCAGGTTTTGTTGTGAAAACCTGGCAACCCTGGTCACGCTTATTGACGTGTAAGATGATTTACGATTAGCCGTGTCGGAAATCCAACCACGGATTGGCATGTTGTTATCTCAGAAACAGGCTCAGCCATCACATTGAATCAGGTAAACTGGTTATACATTTGTTTCAGTATAATTACGCATGCTATACCGGGGCGGTTCTAAACCCTTTTTAGGTGGGTTTCAGCCCCCCTATCTGTCACCTTAGCCCCCAAAACTATTTTAACGATCAGGACAGTGCTGCTTCCTCAAGTTTTTCATTCTCACGTGTTTTAAATCTTGTCAGTTTAAACATTAAAGTAATTAAGCCATTTAAGCCCAAGACATCTCAATGCGGTACTCACGCACTCTGATAGAGCGTGTCTATGCGCACCGCTAACACACCTGAAGTGCACAAACAGATAGTCTTCTCAGACAGCAGGTGAATACCAATGGCTGTCTTGACAAGTATTCTTGTAAGCGCAGTTGGCTGTTTTAAGTGAATGTAAACAGTAAAGAAAATATCAAATGTACATCAGTATAACTGATCCGTGCATTTCTTATGTAAATAAGAAATAAAAAGAAAAATAGTTCGCTGCTTTAATAGCTTTAATGGATATTTGCTTTTATGTTAATTTTAATATTCCTCCTGGATGACCAATTGAAATAATGGCGGCGCACGCTGACGGCAGGGCAGGAGCTGTAGGTGTAAACGCTGCCAATTTTAAACTAAAAACTGATCATTTTGATTTAGAAACTAGAGTCAATCAAAGCCAAAATACTGCCGATAGGACACAGAAAATTATTGTTATTGGCTATACTGCTATCCTTTTGTTTCTATCATTACGTTGCTGTTGGGAAACAAACACACATCAACGGTGGACAGACACGCAAGTTGCTGTTACTACCTCTGATTTATGCAGCCAATTCACTTCTTTCTCCGTGATATTAAATGACGGAAAAGTGACTTTTCCAACAAAGCACTTGCAATCTATCGAGAGAAGAAAACCATCTCAATTGTTCCGGAGAACTATTAGTTATTTAGCCATTACTCTTCTTCTGGCGGACGACGTTCATCAAAATCCAGGACCTGGATCTAAAGACGATGCACGGCCTTTTGGAGTTAACAGACTACAAGGTACTTTTAAACTGTGCACACAACGAGACAAAGGATTTTCATCTGTTTAAAATGGCAAATCATGAGAAACTTTTACGGGACTCGCATTCAAACCCCAAAGGATTACTTATGGGACATTTAAACATCAGAAGCGTTGCCTCAAAAACTGAACAACTGGAACAGTTACTTACAAATTCGAACTTCGATGTGCTTTGCTTGTCAGAAACGTGGCTGACAGAAACATCACCAAACACTGCATATCTGGTCCCGGGATATAGAGTCTTCAGAAAGGATCGAAAATTTGGAAAAGGTGGTGGACTGCTTATGTACGTGAAGGACTGCATTAAATGTAAGGAAATTGAATTCAGTACTTCAGTGGATATAGAATATATTGCTGTAACAATTGTTTTATCTCCATGTATGACATTTACTGTAGTGGGCATATATAGACCTCCTTCATCAAGTAGTATTTTCTATGATCATCTGAGAAATCTCTTGAAGGGGTTTGATCGAAATAAAGAGTTAATTTTGGTTGGAGACTTTAATATAAATTGGAATGAGAAGTCAAATAGGAAAAAGCTTCAGGGTCATTAAGTCATTTTGACCTCATACAGTTAATCCAGGGCCCTACTAGAATTACCTCATCATCTGAAACTCAAATTGATTTAATATTTAGCAACAACCCGAAAGAATAACTAAGTCAATAAATTTAATAACAGGGTTATCAGATCATAATCTTATTTTAGTGGTAAGAAAATTAACAAAACATAGGTTTTTATATCAACAAGAAAAAGAAAATGTGCTAAATATTATACCAAAACGACTTAAAAACAAATTTGAAGAGGAATTTAAAAAACTAGATTGGAATGAGATTCTGTCTACAGATAATTTAGAAGCTGCCTCTGAATGTTTAATGGTAACAATTAATAAGATTAAGGGTGAATTTAGTAAAAATGTCACTTTTTCTAGAAAGAAGCAGAATTTGCCTTGGCTAAATGAACAATTATGGAAGTTAATGAAACAGAGGGACCATGCTTTAAAAACAGCACTTAAATCAGGGTTAGCTCATGATAGAAGGACATTTCAGCACTTGCGTAATACAGTTGTAAAGGAATTGAGAAAAGCGAAAGCAAAATTTTTTATTGATCTTATAAATGATGCAAAGGGGAATAGCAGAGAAGTATGGGAGAATATTAATAGAGTACGGTTAGTAGAGCATTTAAATCTTGGTCATTTTCCATTATATCATATGCAGTTTGGATTTAGGGCACATCACTCTACGGAGACAGCAAACTGTTATTTTGTTGAACAAATTAAATCCAGTCTTGATAGGGGAGATGTTGTTGGTGCTGTCTTCCTTGATTTTAAAAAGGCTTTTGATACCGTTAATCATAATGTTCTTTTATCTAAATTATCAAGGTTTAATTTTTCTACTAATACATTAACATGGATTGAGTCATACTTAAATTTAAGAAAACAATGTACACGAACTAATGATGCATGCTCACCATTTCTTGACCGTAATATTGGAGTCCCACAGGGGTCGATTCTTGGACCAATTTTGTTCAGCTTATACATTAATGATCTGCCTACAGTTTGTCCAGAGGTCCAGGTTCAGATGTATGCAGATGATACAGTTGTTTATACTTATGCTAAAACACAAGAACAAGCTGCTATCAAACTTACTGCTGCATTGAACAAAGTCTCAGATTGGCTATGTCATTCTTGCCTTACTCTTAATGTGAGTAAAACTGTGGGAATG
>NW_015507637.1:5643-6791 GCF_001515645.1 Sinocyclocheilus grahami
TCAAGAGACACAGGAAGTTCCTCAGGTTTGCTTTTGGAATAAAGCTTGCCAATACTGTATTCTTTCATTGAACTGGCCTCGAACGCAAGGTGAATGGATGTGTCTTGGCCCTGTTGTGACTGGGTGTCTGAGTTTTGAGTTACCTTGACGATTGGCTGATATTAGCTAAATCACACAAACTATTTGGAGCAGCGTTTTCTGGCACTCCAATGGTTCTTACCCAATTGAGTGGTTATCACATTAGGTCAAGGACTGACAACACGGCTGTGGTCTCATACATGGATTGTCAGAGAGGATTACGCTCTCGCCCCGTGCAGGTTGGTGAGATGTGTTGTTCTTTGGATGCAGACCAGGTTCCTGTCGATCTGCTCCGATCAGCCAATTCATGTCCTGGGTCACCTGAACTCAGGAGTGGACTTACTGTTGAGACAGAGTTTGGAGGCTGGAGAATGGAGATTGCACCCTCAGGTGGTGAGTCTCATATGGCAGAGGTTTGGTCTAACGGAAGTGGATTTGTTTGCTAAAAAATAGAGCATGTGCATTGCCCACTCTGGTTTCCTTGTCTCCTCCGTCGCCTCTGGGTGTGGACGCTCTAGCCAAAGAATGGCCCGGGACCAGTCTTATGCCTTCCAGTCGACCCGTTTGCTCCCAAACGATTCTGTTCAGTGTAAGGTTGGTCAGAGTGAACGTCTGTTGTTGGTGGTGCAGTTTTGGCCCACTCATACATGGATCTCAGAATTGGTCAGTCTGTTAGCCGGCCCCCTTGGGAGATTCCCTCTCAGACACGACCTGCTGACTTGGGTTCGGGGCATGATTTGGACATCCCCATCAGGATTTTTGGAACTAATGGGTGTGACCCCTGAGCGGAGTTGAAATGTGTTCCGGTCTCTTGGCAGAGATTACCGCCACTATTCTTAATTCTAGAGCTCCCTCCACGTGACGCTGTATGCCCTTAAGTGGACACAATCTGCTGGTTTCCCGTTTCATGCAGGGAAGAGACGGCTTAGGCCTTTCCGCTCAGCACAGATTCCTTTTTGGGACTTATTTTTCGGTTGGAAGGCCTGGCAAGCCATCCATTTGAGCTGTTTAAGTCTGTCAGATAACTTTGAAACCTTAAGCAGTTTTTTGGTAATCCTATCCTCTCTTAG
>NW_015507637.1:6919-11587 GCF_001515645.1 Sinocyclocheilus grahami
TTGAAATGTGTTCCGGTCTCTTGGCAGAGATTACCGACACTATTCTTAATTCTAGAGCTCCCTCCACGAGACGCTGTATGCCCTTAAGTGGACACAATCTGCTGGTTTCCCGTTTCATGCAGGGAAGAGACGGCTTAGGCCTTTCCGCTCAGCACAGATTCCTTTTTGGGACTTATTTTTCGGTTGGAAGGCCTGGCAAGCCATCCATTTGAGCTGTTTAAGTCTGTCAGATAACTTTGAAACCTTAAGCAGTTTTTTGGTAATCCTATCCTCTCTTAGGAGGATCTGCAGGCTCTGTCAGCTCCTCTTGTATGGACTTTACCCAGAGGCTTGTTAAGTCTTACTGCTTCCTAGGCCTAGTTAATCCTAAAGCTGCTTTGACTCCGATTTGCTTTCAGCAAGTGGTTGGAGGCTTTCTCCCCTGCTATGTGGGGTCAGATAGCGACTATACCTCTAGCCTATGAGGCGCGTGGTCTGACTTCGCCTCTAGAGGTGCTTGCTCATTCTACGAGAGCAATGGCTTCTTCTCAGGCTCTTTTTAAAGGGCCTTTGATGGGAGATGTCTGTGCTGTGGCAGGTTAGTCCTCTCCCAGCACTTTCATCAAGTTCTACTTGTCTGGATGCGAGGATGGCTCTTGGCTCCCGGGTCTCTCCCGCTTGAGCAGACTCTTTCCTCGGTCTTCCAGCTATCTTAGGTACGTCAGGCGAGATGGTATAGCATTCCCATAGCAGCATTGAAGTGAACCTATGAGAGGGGCGGTGCTAAGCGCTATTGGCCAATAAATTGGCATGATGGTATAAGGGCTTCAGACATTCGTCACACCGGAGGTGTTCCCATAGCGATGACATCATCGCAGCATCTTGCTCCCTATTCAGGGAACCAAGGTTACATACGTAACCGAGATGTTTCATCGCTTATAGTTCTGGTTAGCTCGGACTATTCCAAGAAACACCAGCACACATTTCAAGGTAAGGGTCCACTCTGCAAAATGCAGCTTTTATTTCATGTTAGCCGTTTTAGATTATAAAAATGACAACGGAGAGGGGAAATATGAGGGGGCTACATGATTTATGTATGCATGTTTGTGCGTGTGTATGTATACTGAGTATGTGTGTTTGTTTGTGCGTATGTATGAGTATTGAGTGTGTGTGTGTGTTTGTGCGTGTGAATGATTTTTGCTAATTTGACATCGCAGCCTGTTCATTATCAAAATAAAATAGTTAAAGAAACATAAGTTACACAGCTCAATTTAAATAGTCTGTAGTAGGGTCTGTGCCGCTCAGTGTGACCAGCGCCTCACTGTTTATATAGCCTATGTGAAGGATGATGTTTTACGTCGATAATGCGAGTGAAGAACCAAGCCTATAGTTTACATAATAAATAATAGGTTAGCATCCAGATACTTCACGAATATGGAAACATTTGGATTCGTGCAGAACAAGAGAGGTAGGCTTCAGTTTAGTTTTTAAATTAATTCGATTTGCCTTGACGCTTATATTTAGCTTAAATACTGGGTTTGTATAAAGGTGTTGATTTATTATTTATATTTATTAATTAATTTATTTGATTGTTTTATTAATGAAAAATCCAATTCAATTCAGTTCTATTCAACAACTTGAATAGTGTTGTATTATGTGATTTATAGTGATGCTATATGGGTGTACTCACTTCTGTTGTATACTGTATGTTTGACTAATACACTGGAAGCAATATTGACGTGATATACTGATACAATTCCTCACTGCTAATCATGATGTTCATTCTATTAGGTAGTATGGGTTTAATACAGGATATTTATAGTCTGATGTCGTAAAAAGAAAAAGTTGTATGAACATGCCCTCTGACCTTACCTCTTTTACTTTAACAAATGCTTTTCTTGTGGAGTTTCCACACACATGTACATCTGATGTGTGAGCAGCCATCAGGAGCAAATGTAACAGAGCAATTATTTTTTTGGACATGTATAATTTAAAATGATTTTGTATTGTTTTTGCTTTGTTTTATTGTATTTATTTTACATGTTCGAAATAAATGAAGTTTGTGAGTTGCTGCTGTTACAAAATGTTTTTATTTTTTATTTGTTTCTTTCGGCATTCTGTTTATTTAAAAACATGGTTGGTGCATTTTATGTTTTGCAATGCTAAAACCATTTGAGGTTTAAATAAACACTGCTTGAATTGTTAATAATGTGTCTCTGACGGTCATTGTAGTTATGTATTTATTGTAAAGACCATGAAAAGTGGATTCAGCATTGGTGAAAAGTTATCTTATTTTTACTCAAAAATAATACATTTATAGTATATTGCTTGTGTGTTTCAAATACACTCATAATTAATTTATAATGTACTCGTGATACAATAAAGTACACTTTAATATCACTAATTAAGCATGTAATTTGGCATAAAGTGTAATAAGTAGCCTATACTTGAAGTTGTTCCAATTTGGTATATAGAAGTACACTAAATAGCCTACACTTAAAGTTATACTTTACTATAATTTAATTACAGCTAAAATACACTTCATACAAAAATAGTTGTTCCAAAATGGCACACTTCAAGTTAACGATTCATTAACACATTTGAAGTACACTGACAATTAAATAAGGCCCTTTCACACAGTAAGCGGCAGTCGCGAGTGTCTAGTTCATTTTCAGTGGGAGACATGCGGAAAGCGGCAAAACATGGGCGATTTCGCTGGCGGCGCGGAGGCGGAGCGCAAGCGGTGCTGGTGAGCGTAATTTGACCAAGTACAACATGTTCATTTGACCAAGTACACAATCATTTCCCTCTGATTTTCAGTGGCGGCTCGTGGGTTTTAAAATAGAGGAGGCACACTAATTGTACTGGTCTGGTGATCCCTGCCGATTAAAAATGGCACACTTCAAGTTAACGATTCATTAACACATTTGAAGTACACTGACAATTAAATAAGGCCCTTTCACACAGTAAGCGGCAGTCGCGAGTGTCTAGTTCATTTTCAGTGGGAGACATGCGGACATGCGATTTCGCTGGCGGCGCGGAGGCGGAGCGCAAGCGGTGCTGGTGAGCGTAATTTGACCAAGTACAACATGTTCATTTGACCAAGTACACAATCATTTCCCTCTGATTTTCAGTGGCGGCTCGTGGGTTTTAAAATAGAGGAGGCACACTAATTGTACTGGTCTGGTGATCCCTGCCGATTATTATGATTATTTGCTTAACCACTTTAAAGTTGCTTTTAGTCAGAAAACGAAAAGAAAACGACACATACAGCAAGATAATATAATTTCACTACCTGGCCTATCACTTGAAGCAAACATCCATCCCTTCTTAAAAGTCGGTGTTAAAAGAGCAGACTGCTATAACGTTAGCCTGTATCGTTTAGGCCAGGGGTGCCCAAATTCGGTCCTGGAGGGCCGGTGTCCTGCAGAGTTTAGCTCCAACTTGCCTCAACACACCTGCTGGTAAGTTTCTAGTATGCCTATAAGTGCTTGATTAGCTGGTTCAGGTGTGTTTAATTGGGGTTGGGGCCCTTTCACACAGTAAGCGGCAGTCGCGAGTGTCTAGTTCATTTTCAGTGGGAGACATGCGGAAAGCGGCAAAACATGGGCGATTTCGCTGGCGGCGCGGAGGCGGAGCGCAAGCGGTGCTGGTGAGCGTAATTTGACCAAGTACAACATGTTCATTTGACCAAGTACACAATCATTTCCCTCTGATTTTCAGTGGCGGCTCGTGGGTTTTAAAATAGAGGAGGCACACTAATTGTACTGGTCTGGTGATCCCTGCCGATTATTATGATTATTTGCTTAACCACTTTAAAGTTGCTTTTAGTCAGAAAACGAAAAGAAAACGACACATACAGCAAGATAATATAATTTCACTACCTGGCCTATCACTTGAAGCAAACATCCATCCCTTCTTAAAAGTCGGTGTTAAAAGAGCAGACTGCTATAACGTTAGCCTGTATCGTTTAGGCCAGGGGTGCCCAAATTCGGTCCTGGAGGGCCGGTGTCCTGCAGAGTTTAGCTCCAACTTGCCTCAACACACCTGCTGGTAAGTTTCTAGTATGCCTATAAGTGCTTGATTAGCTGGTTCAGGTGTGTTTAATTGGGGTTGGAGCTAAACTCTGCAGGACACCGGCCCTCCAGGACCGAGTTTGGGCACCCCTGGTTTAGGCGATACAGCTTAGACGTGTTCTCCCTTTATCTTTAATTTGTATATATACTGTTTGAATGACAGCTTGGTAAATCTGTTGGCGATCAAATATTCAATATGGCTACTCATAAGTACCTGGTACATTATCAGCGCAGCAGGAGACGTTCAAACTAATATCACGTAATTTATGTCTCTATGATGATTGGTTGATATACCAGAAGGGAGGCTAGCCTCCCCCTACAAGGTTTATTTTCTCAACACTCCTCAGCGCTGAAAGTGAACACTCGATGCTGATTGGCTAATTTTTTTTTACCAAGCTCAACTCTCCCCCAGACTCCCCCTCCCCTTCTCTATCACCTAGCGGTTGTAGTTACATCAGCAGATTCGGCACATTTGCGATAGAAAAGCGGCGTCCAACTTCAGTAACATGATATGGTATTACAGCTGTGAAATTACAAACAAAAAATACACGTTCTGAGATATGAATTGTGAATTTTATTAAAGGGGTCATATGATGTTGCTAAAAAGAACATT
>NW_015507637.1:11855-22662 GCF_001515645.1 Sinocyclocheilus grahami
GGTTTAAGCTAGTGGGTACATATATATGGATTATAATTACATACTGTCTTTTTACACGTTGTGTTGCACCGCGCCGCAAACATAAAACCATGTCTGCATTTGTGATCGGAGAAATGACAAACAGCAAGCCCTACTCTACACTGCCCAAAAAACTCGCTTTAAATATAAAAACACTTTCAATATAAAAAAATGTACTTACAATCTGTGAGGCAGAACAGCCGGCATTGTAGTCTATGCTACCAGGATTATTAAACAGTCCTCTATAAAATGTGCTGCACACATCTGATTATTTGGGTTGAAGTGTTCTGGAACAGTGTTGTAAATACAACTTAACCACTGATTTCTAGTCGTGTCCATTTTTGGAAAGCCAAACAAAGTAGTTTCGCTTTCACAACGAAACACAATGTCACACATGGCGGCCTAGAGTGAGCAGAGGCCGAGTGCTAGAGTGAGGAACGGCCGGAGGGCTTGAGAACGGCGCGGCCGGTGAATTCGACGAAGGAGGCTTGCGGCAACCACATGTGACGACCCCGGGCTGGACTCCGCTTCGTCCATGGTGAAAGCCGATCCAGTGATCCACAGCGCAAAGTTGTTGTATTTCCTCAGCAACCAGCACGGATCAGCTCCAGGCATGACAAAGCAGATATCGTCCTCTTTTGGAAGGCCAAACAAAGTAGTTTTGCTTTCACAACGAACAGCACGGATCAGCTCCAGGCATGACAAAGCAGATATCGTCCTCTTTTGGAAGGCCAAACAAAGTTTTCCTTTCACAATGAAACACACAGCGCCTTCACGACATGGCAGCGGCAATAACAATACTACAGCGAGAATAAAAGTTACACCTTCTTTCTTTGCGTGAACATTTGGGCGGCGTCATGCAAATCTTCCCAGATAGTGATGTAGGTATGTGGGGGCGTGTTAGAACGAGCCGTTTTAGGCAGGTGTGGCTGACTCTTAACTTTTATAAAGAATATCTCTTTGGATTGAGACTTTAGTCTTTGCAACTTTACATTTCTTCTTTATGCACCAAGAGCTTGTAACACTCCAAAGAGAAAGGAAAAATTGAAATCGCATCATATGACCCCTTTAACATTAAATTGTCCTCCTCCCATTTTCACATCAAAATTTTGGGGAAGCTGTGCCTCCCCCGACGAGCCGCCACTGCTGATTTTAGGAATAAATTAGGGTACGGTTAGGTTTAGGGGTGGGGATTGGTTTAAGTCTGTATTTTTGGACCGTAATGTTGATCCAGGATCAACAAAAGATGTTGATCCAGGAACATGTCTTGGCAAAATCACAGCGACCAGCGGTGCTCGTGCACCCAAAATCCTGCCGCTTCCACGGTGCCCGCCGCCAAAGATAAAAGGCTTGTTTGACTTCATGCGGCGCCGCAAAGATCGGCTGCCACCTGACAAAAGCAATGAATTCTGGTTAGAACATTTGTCCGACTTTGAAGGCCCTTTCACACGGGATGTGGCAAGCGGTGGAATCGCTGCGCGGCTGCCGCTTTCTAGTAGTAGTGGAAGTGTTTTGTGCAGTTGAGGCGGTGGTGGTGTTTCGGTCTCGGAGCCGACGTTGCCATGGTTACAATTGTCAACATCACCTTTGTATTTACTAAAAACTAAATAAAACATACCAGAAATTTGTGTTTGTGTCATCACATGTGCCATCAAAGTACCGCGAGAGCAAAACGAGACCAGCCGTCTAGGTCAGGCGCTGCAGTTGCTCAAATTCGGCTGCGAAAGCCTTGATGACGACACACTTTATTCTCATTGGTTAGATTCTGGGATGACAAGCACGACATGTGTTGCGTGTTTATTCTAAGAATTAAATTCCAATAATGCTCACAAATCTGGGTTTTTAAAGCAGTAAAAGCATTTTTACTGTAGTTGCACTGTTATATTGAGTAATTTTCATCAAAAACACTGTTAAAAGCATATATACCCCCACTTTATCAGTATTTATTTAGTAACCTATATGTTTTTATGCTGAACTTTATTCTTGAACAGATGACGCTGTATTAAAGGGTTACTTCACCCCAAAATTAAAATTCTGTCATTAATTACTCACCCTCATGTCGTTCCAAACCATAAGACCTTCGTTCATCTTCGGAACACGAATTAAGATACTTTTGATGAAATGTGAGAGCTCTCAGACCCTGCATAGACAGCAACGCAACTGAAATGTTCCCAGGTCCAGAAACGTAGCAAGGACATTGGTAAAACAGTCCATGTGACATCAGTGGCTCAACTTCAGTTTTGCGAAGCTACGAGAATACTTTTTGAGCACAAAGAAAGCAAAAATAACAATTTATTTAACAATTCTTCTCCCCCGAGTTACGTCTTCCGCCATTTTGGAGAGTACCCAAGAGCGTAATCGACGTAATCAGTGTTGTTTACGTTCGGGGGAGAAAGCGCGTGCTTGAACGTAATCTGCGTAATCAGCGTTGTTGGAAATGGCAAAAAAAAATTGTATTGATGTGGTCATGGTTGTTAGTAATCTGTTCACTGATTTGGTTGAAACCGACGCGGCTGCCGCTGTCACTTACAAAAAGATAAAATATTTGTATCTTTTGGTGTCGCGAAGCGCCATGCCCGTGGAAGCGGCAGGATATTGGGTACACGATCACCGCTTGCGCTCTGCCTCCGCGCCGCCAGCTAAACCACCCACTAAACCGCCCGCATTTTGCCGCTTTCCGCATGTCTCCCATTGAGAATTAACTAGACCAGTGTTTCTCAACCCTGGTCCTGGGCTCCCCCCAGCACTGCACATTTTGTGTGTATCCCTAATCAAACACACCTGATTCAACTCATTAAAAGAAACTCCAGGACCTGAAATAGGTATCAGATAATGCCGAGTTCACACGGCACAATTTTCAAACTCGTCAGATCGCCGTTGTTTTCACACTGCGTGACTATCTGGGGTAGCATTCAGTTGCTGCTGTGGCATAAGGGAGACATACAAAATGTACAGTGTTGGGGGTGCTCAGGACCAGGGTTGAGAAACACTGAACTAGACAATCGCGACTGCTGCGTACCGTGTGAAAGGGCCTTAAGTCTGACTGGCTGCAAGTGTACTTATTTTACTTTTTTTTTTCCACTAGGGAAGGCTTGTTTGAGATGAGCAAAATCTGCGCAGAACCGATCACCGGTGATCACAGTGAGATGCATGCCGTAGTGATGTTCGGTTTTTGAACGAATCGCTCTTTTGAGCCAGTTCTCAGGAAGTAACAGGTCGAGCCGGTTCACAAATCGAACTGAATCGAACTTTAGTTCGGGGTTGATACTGATTTGTTAGAATGGACCAGCTGGACTGGACAAAGCAACATTGACTCAACCAGTGAAGTGCATTTGGGGAGGGATTAATTGTTAACTGGGATAAATGAGGTCTACAATTCATCTCTAGCATTCCCATTCATCTCTATGGCATTGTCTTGGCTGCAAGAAACCCCGGAATGCTAACGGAAGGTTTTTTCCAGGTATTATAGACCTCCTTGATCTGAAAAATGCCAGGTTTTGGACTTTGTTTGAAAACTACTTTTATTACTATTATGATTGTTATTGTTATGCTGCTATTGGTGTAGAAATTAAACAAATGTAAAGCGCTTTGAGTGCCTAGAAAAGCACTATATAAATGTAATGAATTATTATTATTATTATTATTTAGGGTCAGGGTTGGGGATCAGGTTAAAACTATACTTATTTTGATATGTTGTTCTAGGACCACAAAAGATGACCAAATTATGCCCATTGAGGGGATCATATGTTAATCATGTGGAGCCTTATTATTCTCTGTGTCTTTATTTTGCTCTTTTCTTGTCTTTAACAGCACTTACAAAAAAAGTAAGGCTGAGTATAATGGCCAACAGACATAAGGTGAGTAAAAATTTGACATTTTTCACCATGAGCACATAAAGGGTTCAGATTGCCAGTGTCATTCATGTGACACATCTATTGTACTGTGTAATTTTGTCATGTAGATAAAGGAGGTCATGCAAGGAAGTCTTGCACAACACACACCTGAGGCTTCTTAAAGAATATTTGGAATTTGGGTAATTATTATTCAGTGAATAAAAAGTTCACATTCAGTCTTTGTTTAAAATGGAGCGTGAAATTGAACCATGACCTGACAAACAGGTAAAGACTTATCAAAATAAAAATCTTGATAAGTTTTCCACTGAACATTCATCTGTCAGTCTGGTGGGAGTGATTTGTCAAGTCAAGTCACCTTTATTTATATAGCACTTTTAACAATACAGATTGTGTCAAATCAACTGAACAGCATTAATTAGGAAAATAGTGTGTCAATAATGCAAAATGACAATAGTAAACACTCATTTTTCAGTTAAAGACAGTTCATCATTGAATTCAGTGATGTCATCATCCAGCTCAGTTCAGTTTAAATAGTATCTTTGCAGAGTTTAACACTAGGGGAAATTAACTCTGTTCTGTGTTACCACAATTTAACTCTGCAGGAAAATTTACTCTGATTAGTGTTAATATTTCACTTATGTGGAGTTAATTTACATTTGTAATAGTGAAAATTATATAATTTAAATTTAAATTATAAAATTAACTAATTTTAAAACCCATTTGGTGTTTTAAAAACAAAATAGAAAACAAGATCAACGATGTCACATTTAAAACATTTATTAAAAAATGTTGTCAGGCTCAAGAAACATACACATACATGCACAAAAATACATCACGTCTGCATGAAATGACAATACATCATTATATTCAGTACAGAACTTGTTGAACCTACTAGCTAAGCAGCCTTGCTCTTAACCTCAGCGATGAAATGAATGAAAAGTGTACATCTTGTGTAGAATAGTGTTATAAGTGGTGCCAAAAACAAAGTGTGCCTTAAGAAGTTTGTTCACCAAAAAATAGAATTATCGTTAATTACTCACCCTTATGTTATTCCATTTCTATAAGACTTTTGTTCATTTTCGGAACACAAATAAAGATATTTTTTATGAAATCTGGCAGACTTTTACCCTTTCATTGGCAGCCTATACAACTAAAACTTTCAAGGCCCAGAAAGGTTTTAAAGACATCATTAAATTAACCCGTGTGACCCTGTGACTGGTGATTTAACTTCAGTTTTATTAAGCAACACGAGTGCTTTGTTTGCGCAAAGAAAAAAATAATATTTTACCACTTTATGAAAATATTCATCTCTGACAAGCGTACACGAGAGCACGACGACGGATGAATGTTTTGTTGAAATGAAAGCAGACGTTGTGTGAATGCATGCATAAAATTGAGGTCAAAACAGTGAAAATGAATGTCATTACTACCTTTCTGTGCCTTGAATGTGCTAGTTGCGTGGACTGTCAGTGTAGGGCCAGAAATCTCTCAGATTTCATTAAAATATCTTCACTGGCGTTTTGAAGATGAACGAAAGTCTTACAGGTTTGAAATGACATGAGGGTGAGTAAATGTTGACAGAATTTGAGTAAATTAACCCCATTAAACAGTTTGTCAAAAGCATCAAGAGAAGAGACTGACTTGCATGGAATGGCATGCTGATCCAAATTTAAGTACTGGTGAAATTAATAATTCTTCCAAGAGCCGGGTGACAGGGCTGAGCACTTCCAGCAATGCCTTGAAGATGCTCCTCAATGCTTGTTCCACTCTGGAAAAAAAAAAACAAGAAAATCGCAGAGGACTATCACTGATATGTTAAATAAAATAAAAAAACTACAAAAAAATAATAAATAAAAACAAACCATCTAGAAGATATCTCTA
Organism: Sinocyclocheilus grahami; assembly: GCF_001515645.1. NCBI lineage: Eukaryota > Metazoa > Chordata > Actinopteri > Cypriniformes > Cyprinidae > Sinocyclocheilus > Sinocyclocheilus grahami. The sequence goes on from NW_015507637.1 coordinate 17,609, forward strand.
CTTGAGACGTAGACACCTTTCCTGGTCTCTTCTGGCCTTGACAAGACACAAACAACAAATATTTTAAGATCATAAACACTGCTTAAAGAATGCTGTATGAAGTTAATCCTTAGTCACAGTTAATGCAACTCAGTAGCTACAAAACTGCTGTGAAAAGTGGCACAATGACATTTCTCTTTTCATTTTGCACCTTCAAATTATATTCCTCGTTAGAAATGCCTCTCAGTTTAGTTTTGATTCTCCATAGCAAGTATCCGGTGGCACTCTTACCAACATCATAGTAATGCTCCTTAGAAAGTCAAAAATACAGAAAAAGGAGAAGAAAAAGTGTTTTAAAATCCAAGAGAAAAATACACCACCTATATTACGGGCATGTGATCAAAACATTTAAAAGTTGTCAACAATGCATTAAAACTCAAACAAAAACAGTGCGATACTTACATAGTCATTTTTGAAGAAGGGGACACTGAGGTACAGGAACAAAGGCACAATTCCTCTGGCATAGTTTTCGTTCACCTTCCTTGTTGGTGATGTACTGCAAAAATAAATATTTTTTTGAAATATATATATATATATATATATATACACACACACACACAGTTATCATATATAGTTTTATTTATATGAAATATTACCTATTATTTTCTTTAATGTCATTTGTCAGGATATTGAGTTTTTTATTGAGAATCAATCAGACCAGCTTAATAATAATAAAAAAATAAATAAAAAAGTATCAAAGCAAAAACATAAATATGGTATATAAACAATAAAAATACTACTTCAAACAATACTTAATTTTACATATTCTTGTAAACTTTAACCTTATAAAGATCAAATTAATGTTGTATTTTTAAGTAGATTTATGCGTTTCAACAGTCCCCCAAATGCAAAAGTAATAAAAACGCATTGCCCACCTTTTAGCTCCATCATCTAGTCTCATTCGTTTACTGGAAGACCTTTCTTCAATAATGAGTGTATCCTGTCACTAGTCACTGGAGTCAAAGGATGAAGACAGGGACTGATTTGACTGCACAGGAGAAGCTTGTTACTTAAAAGGAGAAAGATAATACGTTAGTTCTGTGCTATGACATGCCAATAACAGTCTCTCCTAATAAACAGGCAACATTTTAAAATGCGTTACGTTACTTGTACCAGCACTTACATGTACCGCTCTGATCAGGCCAACTAACTGTGTATGTCTAACAGCAATAACGTAAAATAGTTGTTCGTGGTACCGTAATCACTGCATAAGGTTAAAATAACGAAAACAAAGACTGTTTTTAAATGAGATGTTCCGCCTTCCCCATTGACTACTTCTTCGCGCAGTGTTGAGCCAAGTGAACACTAATCCCACAGCGCCATCTACATGGCTTCAATAAAGATGCAATGGTGGCGTTCGACTAATTTGTCTAATTAATTCGACTAATTAATGCCGTTGGACACATTTAATCTTTCGTGAGCTGAACAGTAGCAAATATAGAGTTAATGTGTCAGCTTATGCCCCATTGTGACGTTACATTATTAAACGTTTAAAAAACAAATTAAGCGCATATACCAAAGCTAAATACAGCTGAAAATCAAATTAAGTAAGATTACTGACATCATTTAAACTTTATCATTACCACATTGAGATGAAAAAAGCAAATTTCTCCAGCATACTGAATCCGTGTATCATTCGATCATTCTTTTTTTTTATTTAATATTGAAAGTAGAAAAATTAGAAAACGGCTCCTTTTTCGTATTCGTTTTTTTCCAAAACACGAAAAACGAGAATTCAGCTTAAATTTTCGTTTTTCGTTCTTTGGTGGAAAAATGAATAAACAGCTTGAATATTCGATTTCTACATGTGGTTAATACTCTGTCATTTATAGTCGTATGGTAAAATGTATTTGTATTTGTGTAACGTTACGTTCAAAATAACTACAAAATGTCATGCCTTTGAAAAATAAAGAGAACAACAGAATGCGCTGCTTTAGCGCGTCTCGGTCTCCTTGAGCATCTTTCTGGCGCATGCCACAAACATCAACCACAGAATTACACAAAGTTAAAAAAATTACAACTTATGCATTAATAGTAGCACAATTATTAACATCAAATATTAAACTTATGTTTTAATAAATTAAAAGAGCTTACCTTTTGGCGCAAGTCAAAAGAAAATGGAGAAGAGAGAACTTTTGCTCTGGTCTTCGGGGATGGCTTGAGGGGCGGAGCTTAACGGAGTAAATTTGACAATGCAGAATTAAACTCCGATCATTTTCACCAACACTAGGGGGCATTTTTCACTATCTGTTGTTAAGTTAACTCCTTAAGAGTAAATGGAGTGTAACACTGCTTAATTAACACTGTCAATTTTACTGTGTGCAAATTGTCTGTGAGCTGATTTCCAGCTACAAGGAGAAAAAGAAAAACAGATTATGCAGGAGGGAGATGCAGGGAACAGGGATTGGGTGTTCTGCAAAGAGAGTTGGAGGTAAATAATTTTGCATTAACTGTTATGCTGATGTTGTGGCTGGTCAAACAAATGTTTGTGCTTGTTTCTGTATGATATAATTGTTCATATATCTATTAAAATACTGATATTCTGGTCTATAACTCCTCCCCGAACTTCCCGCTGCCCTGTATCTTGGTCTCTCATTGGCTGTAGGTCATCGCCGATGTGTTTTTCAGTCAGAACTCATTTCACACAGCGTGATTGTGAATCACCAACAGCTCCAGATATTTAGCATGCCAAATATTTTGCGGGCGTCTGCGACGCATCGGCGATTCCCTCAGATCGAGTCTTTGATAATTCACACTGCATGATTGTCACTCGCGTGAACGAGCACCGATTTGCCTCCGATGTCGGGCATTTGTCAGCGATTTCACAACACCTGTCGGCGAGTGAAAAATCGGGCTAATATCGTGCAGTGTGAACTCGGCATAAGGGAGACATACAAAATGTACAGTGTTGGGGGGTGCTCAGGACCAGGGTTGCGAAACACTGAACTAGACAATCGCGACTGCTGCGTACCGTGTGAAAGGGCCTTAAGTCTGACTGGCTGCAAGTGTACTTATTTAACTTTTTTTTTTCCCCTAGGGAGGGCTTTTTTTTGATGAGGAGAACCGATTGAGCCGGTTCAACCAACTCGAAGTCGAAGTTTGCCGATAATTACCGAAGATTCTGATGAGTGAGTTGACGAAATTGTGCAAGCCTGAGGCACGTACTGGAAATATGCTTATGACTGTTATTAATTTACATTTTATTAAAACCTGCAAAAACCTTTCTGTCAAGTGATGTAAATACATTTTAAAATAGTTTATTGTGCATGCATATTATATTTACAGTTGCTAAAGCGAAATCAAGGAGTTAATTAGACTGGTTTATTCATTCTTTATACTGTAGACATGTAGAACATACAGTATCCGCATTTCTGCATCAATGTCTGTAATGTGTGCTGTAGGTCTGAAACTTTTAGGAATCTCATACAAGTTGTAGGCTAGTCAATATTGGTCATTTAGTATCTGACATAAAGTATCCGCGAATGAAACTGTGACCACAAACACCATTAACTTAAAGGGTTAGTTCACCCAAAAATGAAAATTAGGCTGTGTTTTACTCACCCCCGAGCAGTGGTGGAAAGAGTACTGAAAAAATATACTCAAGTAAAAGTACCATTACCTTCCAAAAAATGTAAGTAAGAGTAAAAGAGTAGCCAATTTAAAAGTACTCATGAGTATTGAGTAGTGAGTACTGAGCTGTGGATTCTACCCCCTCATAATAAACGCTGTACACCGCAATTTATAGATTTTAAAAACGTGGTACATTCTGTAATTCACATTATCTTGTTTGTCATAAAGAATGAAGAATATCTTTCATCCAGCAGTTTTAATTTTGACTGCCAACTCTTTAAAATACATTAAAAAAGCACGGAAACAGTATTCAGTTGAAGAAAAGATGAAAATTATTCTCAGTACAATCATCCCCATTTAAATCATAAAGTTTGAAAAAAAAAAAAAAGATTTAAAATCATGTGTAAGGCCACTGAGACAGCATGCTGTTGTTGCACATAAAATATTAAAGGGGTCATATGATGCGATTTAAATTTGTCCTTTCTCTTTGGAGTGTTACAAGCTCTTGGTGCATAAAGAAGATCTGTAAAGTTGCAAAGACTAAAGTCTCAAATCCAAAGAGATATTCTTTATAAAAGTTAAGAGTTAACCACGCCTACCTAAAACAGCTCATTCTAACATGCCCCCACATGTCTACATCACTATGTGGGAAGATTTGCATAACGCCGCCCAAATGTTCATGCTGTAGTATTGTTGTTGCCGCAGCCATGTTGTGAAGGCACTGTGTGATTCGTCGTGAAAGCGAAACTACTTTGTTTGGTCTTCCAAAAGGAGTAAAAGTACCGATGCATCACTTAAAATGTACACAAGTAAAAGTAAAAGTACAAAATTTTTAAACTACTCGAAAAAGTACAATTACTGATAAAAACTACTTAATTACTGTGACGTGAGTATTTGTAATTCGTTACTCCACACCCCTGCCCCCGAGGCATCCTAGGTGTATATGACTTTCTTCTTTCAGATGAATCTAGTTGGAGTTATATTAAAAATAGTCTTTGATCTTTCAAGCTGTTTAATGCCACTCAGCGGGTGTTGCATTACTTCAGTCCAAAAGAAGTGAAATAAAGCACATCAATCCATAATAAAAAGTGCCTTACACGGCTCCGGGGGGTGAACAAAGGCCTCCTGTAGCAAATCGATGCATTTTTGTAAGAAAACTAACCATATTTAAAACGTAATAATCAAATTAATCTAGCTAGGCGCTCACTGTTGTACACGGAAGCAGCTCCGGGTGGATGACGTATGGACGTCAGCATTGCGCATACACCGCTCTGAAGTGATGAACGTGGAAGTGCAGGGGAGAGATCAAAACAAAACAACGGTCACGAATTAGAAGTACAAAACGAGGATTCGTAAAGAAGAATGTCGGAGGATTTCGATATAAGCCAAGAGGAGACTGGTTTTCCTTTGCTAAAGTAAGGAAACTTTGCTTCCTTTGCTCCTAT
>NW_015507637.1:22788-32407 GCF_001515645.1 Sinocyclocheilus grahami
AAAAAGTACAATTACTGATAAAAACTACTTAATTACTGTGACGTGAGTATTTGTAATTCGTTACTCCACACCCCTGCCCCCGAGGCATCCTAGGTGTATATGACTTTCTTCTTTCAGATGAATCTAGTTGGAGTTATATTAAAAATAGTCTTTGATCTTTCAAGCTGTTTAATGCCACTCAGCGGGTGTTGCATTACTTCAGTCCAAAAGAACTTAAATAAAAATCGCCCTTCCATAAAAAAAAAGTGTCTCACACGGCTCCGGGGGGTGAACAATGGCCTTCTGTAGCAAATCGATGCGTTTTTGTAAGAAAATTATCCATATTCAAAACGTAATAACCACTTGAATCTAGCTTGCGCTCACTGTTGTAAACAGAAGCAGTTCCGGGGGAATGACGTATGAGGTCGGCTTTGCGCAGTCGGGTGCAGTTGCTCTCCACTGACTGCGCTGATAAAAGCATGATGGGAAATGACTGGCTGATGACCAATGTTGGGTAGTAAATAGTTACTAGTAACTTAGTTACTGTAATAATTTACTTTTTGCAGTAATTAGTAGTGTAACTAATTACTAATAAGATTTCAGTAAAAATATTACAGTTACCATCCATAAAACAGCTTAGTTAGTTACTTTTGATGCCTCAACGCCGCTGATTTAAAATCCAACAATCAAATAATACCTAGATTTATTTTCATAATTTTCACGACTCGCACATGCATTTGATGTCCCCAGTGCAGCAGGCAAGCTTGGAATATGGAAAAGCTTACATTCAGCAGATAGAAATATTGCATTATATTGATTTTGTCAGGAAAAAAAGATGAACACTGTTGTGTAAGTTGTGGCTTTACTCTGGCATTACATCCCACCCACACTCCTCTGATCAGCATGTGGTACATTATATTACTACAATTAAAAATCTTTTTGGAAAATTAAACAGTTTATTTTAAACTTATGTGATTTGATACATAATGAAATATAATCGGGTAACAGACAATTATCTTCAAGCTACACATGAAAATTAATAAGATTAATACAATACTTCTACTCAATTGTCACTATCAATCACTATTGAGTGTTTGTAATAACTTCTGACTGCGATCCAGTGTGGATTTTGGTCAAATGATGAGGCAGAAATATGTTGTTATTCAACATATACTCAGCGCATGAGTGAGAATAACGCGATATCCGCCTTTGATGTCTTGTGGGTATCTGTTCTAATTCGAGAGGTCAGAACTTTGTCTTGACTGCGCTTATTTCACTCCTCCTCTTACTGCAGCCGCCTACTTTTGCCTTAATTTCGGGCGAGGCACATCTCAAACAAGCCTATTGTGTAGTATGGCATTTGGATGGGCTCTTTAATATGACGTTGTTACATGCACTCGGCTCAATGAACGTGACATCTGCATCTGCAACATCACTGTTCGTCTGCCTCCAAAACCAGTCTGTAGATCTCATCTATTTAAATGATTGACAACCACATTCAACAAGTTCATTCATGTCACGCATCTTGAATTCAGAAGTGACACCTGTATTTTGTACAAATGCAATAATGTTGATTTAAGGGTTCAGCTGGCCTAGGGGAATACTGATGGTTATTGCTACGGTTTTATGCCTTGTTGGGCTTTAACATTCTACCTGCCCAGAACTTCATACCTTTTTTTTCTGCAGGAGAGTAGAGGAGCAAAGACGTGGCTGTTGATGCATTATAGGGGTTCCTATATGACAGCTGTCATGTGTGTGATTATATTCTGCATGCTCCTGGCGTTCCAAACCCCTGTGGACGAGGTCTCCGAAGGCAGGTGTGCGTATAAAGACTGCGTCAGGCAGCAGACCCAGTTTTTGGTTCAATGAACTCTGTGATCTCTCTATTCAACCACTGCTTACCCGGAAAATTAGTGAACATCCTCAGTGAAGATATCTACAAGTATTGGAAGGTATTGATCTGTAAAATGACACTGATTCTTTTCCAAAAACTAGTGAGATGCTATGTAGGCAGCATTCTAAGACATCACAGGTGTGCTCCTAATACCTTTTTGCTCACATTCTCACATTGGCTGTATTCTCCATGGAGAAGGAAATCCCAGAATGCATTATGATGAGCTCAGTGAAAGAAATCCATCCAAGATGGTTTCAATAGCTTGATATATTGACTTTTTAATAGATGATAATATTTACCCAACATATGTGTGTGCTATGCATTGTTATTTTTGAAAATCATATCATTAGTTTGCTAACATGTTTACAGATGATTCTATTGAATTCAATTTCTAAGTTGATTTTCCTGTGCAGTTCAGCTCAGTGGATTTTGGAACAGAATTTAAATGAAAGAATATCATTTGTTTTCTGTGAACCTCAAAATACCAAAACCTCTTCAATGGAGTCTCTTTTACATGACATTCCAAGGTCTTCAGAAAAATAAGAATGAAGACAACTACACAGCTGTGGTGGAGAAGTTGTTTTCTCTATTTCCAGATAAAATGCAATACTCAGATGCCAGTCCAAAGCGCTGCAGGACTTGTGCTGTGATCGGAAACTCAGGGAATCTTAAAGGATCCCGTTACGGACACCTCATAGATCTTCATGACTTTGTCATTAGGTAACGATAACGAATGAGATATACAAAAATGTATCAGATTTTTTTGTGAAAATCTTTGCTTCTTGATTTACAAGATATGATAACATTTGATCAAGTGTCACTTAGAAGACTGGTTTAGTCAGAGGATTACAGCTGTTGTCACGATGTTGCAGTCTGCCATCATTCTTTGCCCTGCAAAGTGCTTTCCCCATTCAAGATTCTGAATATGGAGTGGCTCATCAGTGCCTTTACCACTAAGAACATCACACGGTAGGAATGGATTATTGAACAACGTTTCTTAATCTTAAACTATTGATCTACGCTTAAAAATATATATTTTTTATTGTCATTGATGGTTCCATTAAGAACATGTTATGGAACCTTTCCATATGGTTCTTCATAAAAAAATATTGTAATATTCTTCACACTAACACAACTGTTTCACGAGTTATTCACAGAAAGTTTTTTGGGAACCCAAAAATCCCCTTTTGGAACCTTTATTTTAAATTTGTAGTTGAGTTCCACTTGTGTTGATGTTGATGATCCTAGAACAACATTCCTGTCAACTAGTCATATTTAGGGTTTTGGTTGGGACTCAATTGACATTTAATAAATCCGATGTTTCCCAGTTCCCTTTTAGCAGCAATTAAAAATTGTGTATGTAAACTATGCACCACTAGCAGCACTGAAGGATACTGATTTGCTAGAATGGACCAGCTGGACTGGACAAAGCAACATTTACTCAACCAATGAAGTGCATTTGGGGAGGGATTAACTGTTAACTGGGATAAATGAGGTCTACAATTCATCTCTAGCATTCCCATTCATCTCTATGGCATTGTCTTGGCTGCAAGAAACCCCGGAATGCTAACGGAAGGTTTTCGCCAGGTATTATAGACCTCCTTGATCTGAAAATGCCAGGTTTTGGACTTTGTTTGAAAACTACTTTTATTACTATTACGTTTGCTATTGTTATGCTGCTATTGGTGTAGAAATTAAACAAATGTGAAGCGCTTTGAGTGCCTAGAAAAGCGCTATATAAATGTAATAAATAATTATTATTATTATTTAGGGTCAGGGTTGGGGATCAGGTTAAAACTATACTTATTTTGATACGTTGTTCCAGGACCACAAAAGATGACCAAATTATTCCCATTGAGGGGATCATATTTTAATCATGTGGAGCCTTATTATTCTCTGTGTCTTTATTTTGCTCTTTACTTGTCTTTAACAGCACTTACAAAAAAAGTAAGGCCGAGTATAATGGCCAACAGACATAAGAGGAGTAAAAATGTGACATTTTTCACCATGAGCACATAAAGGGTTCAGATTGCCAGTGTCATTCATGTGACACATCTATTGTACTGTGTCATTTTGTCATGTAGATAAAGGAGGTCATGCAAGGAAGTCTTGCACAACACACACCTGAGGCTTCTTAAAGAATTTTTGGAATTTGGGTAATTCTTATTCAGTGAATAAAAAGTTCACATTCAGTCTTTGTTTAAAATGGAGCGTGACCTGAACCATGACCTGACAAACAGGTAAAGACTTATCATAATAAAAATCTTGATAAGCTCTCCACTGAACTGTGTATCTGAACATTCATCTGTCAGTCTGGTGGGAGTGATTTGTGTGTTCACGTTTTGTCTGCAGTTGAAAAACTTGCTTGTTTATGCCACAAGTCTCAATAATCCCCTGCCTTTTATGACAGAAAATTAACATTCTAAATAAACATTCTACAGCATTAAGATTGCATAACCATTGCGCTCAAGTCTCACGGCTTTTGCGGCATCTCATGCACGGCCAGTCCCGGATTAAGAACACATAGGGCCCTAGGACATCAACCCCAAGGGGCCCCCTTCATAGTAGCCTATCTTGGTGCCACAACGTTTTCTACAACAGGAATAATTCGGGGGGGTTTTATCGTATCTCCAACACACAGAGATACAATGTGTATGTACACTAAGTATTCGTTAATATATTAATTATTATTAAGTTTGCCTACAAAACCACCACTGGCTCTGCACCCCTTTACCTAAATGCATTACTTCAGAGTTATGTGCCCTCTAGAAGCTTGCGTTCTGCAAGTGAACGACTCATTATTGTTCATCCCAAAGAGACACAAAATCACTTTCACTGACTTTAACATTAACTGTTCCCTCCTGGTGGAATTACCTGCCCAACTCAATCCAAGCAGCGGAGTCCTTAGCCATCTTCAAGAAACGACTAAAAACGCATCTCTTCCATCTTTATTGGACCCTCTAACTCTAGCACTTTCTATTCTATTTTAATTCTACTTTATCTATGTATCTTATTTTTTTATAAAAAAAACTAACACTAGCTTTCTATTTTTTCTATTCTATCTACTTGTTTTTCTGTGTGTGTGTATGTATATTCTTTAACAGCACTTACAAAAAAAGTAAGGCTGAGTATAATGGCCAACAGACATAAGAGGAGTAAAAATGTGACATTTTTCACCATGAGCACATAAAGGGTTCAGATTGCCAGTGTCATTCATGTGACACATCTATTGTACTGTGTCATTTTGTCATGTAGATAAAGGAGGTCATGCAAGGAAGTCTTGCACAACACACACCTGAGGCTTCTTAAAGAATTTTTGGAATTTGGGTAATTCTTATTCAGTGAATAAAAAGTTCACATTCAGTCTTTGTTTAAAATGGAGCGTGAAACTGAACCATGACCTGACAAACAGGTAAAGACTTATCATAATAAAAATCTTGATAAGCTCTCCACTGAACTGTGTATCTGAACATTCATCTGTCAGTCTGGTGGGAGTGATTTGTGTGTTCACGTTTTGTCTGCAGTTGAAAAACTTGCTTGTTTATGCCACAAGTCTCAATAATCCCCTGCCTTTTATGACAGAAAATTAACATTCTAAATAAACATTCTACAGCATTAAGATTGCATAACCATTGCGCTCAAGTCTCACGGCTTTTGCGGCATCTCATGCATGGCCAGTCCCGGATTAAGAACACATAGGGCCCTAGGACATCAACCCCAAGGGGCCCCCTTCATCGTAGCCTATCTTGGTGCCACAACGTTTTCTACAACAGGAATAATTCGGGGGGGTTTTATCGTATCTCCAACACACAGAGATACAATGTGTATGTACACTAAGTATTCGTTAATATATTAATTATTATTAAGTTTGCCTACAAAACCACCACTGGCTCTGCACCCCTTTACCTAAATGCATTACTTCAGAGTTATGTGCCCTCTAGAAGCTTGCGTTCTGCAAGTGAACGACTCATTATTGTTCATCCCAAAGAGACACAAAATCACTTTCACTGACTTTAACATTAACTGTTCCCTCCTGGTGGAATTACCTGCCCAACTCAATCCAAGCAGCGGAGTCCTTAGCCATCTTCAAGAAACGACTAAAAACGCATCTCTTCCATCTTTATTTGACCCTCTAACTCTAGTACTTTCTATTCTATCTACTTGTTTTTCTGTGTGTGTGTGTGTATGTGTATATATATATATATATATATAAATACCTTGCTACGTGTACTGCATTAGGCTAACCGAGACTTGTCATTTGCACTTATATATAGTTGCTCTTTTGTTAGTTTTGATTGCTTCTATTGTCCTCATTTGTAAGTTGCTTTGGATAAAAGCTAACTGACTAAATGTGAATGTGAATGTAAGTATCCCAGGCTACAACACATTAAACAAATAAATACATTAACACCAGATATATGAAGTCAAAGCGAACAGGTTTCGAGAAGCAGCAACAACTTTTGAGCATATACAACTCCCTTAAGGAGTTTAGTTTAAATAGTTTTATTATTAGAAGGTCTTCTTTCTGGCCCTAGAAGAGAAGAATCATCAGGGCTGGACTGGTGCTAAAATTCAGCCCATCTGGCCCACACAGTCCCCCATAAATGTTCTTCTGATGGAATGTTTCTGTTTTCATGGAAAAAACACAATTTAATACAAATACAAAGCAAGTGCGCAAAAGGACAGTATTTGTGACCAAACATTCAATAGTTACAGTATCTAGCAGCAGCACTTGTAGAATGTATAAGAGTAAGGTAAGTGATTTCATTGTAGCGAATCAGCTCATGGGGAAATATGAATAATTAATCATAACTAGTTATAATTAATTATAAATATTTAGATCTGCTGTAGATATTTACTTGACCTCTCAGGGTCAACTGTCTGTCAATTCTAAGAACGTTAATTTCCTGGTTAAGGGAAATAACTTTCTTACTGTACAACTCTACACAAAGCCTGCAGCATAAATCTGCATGATTAGGGACTCCAGTTATGAGCAAACAATGAACAACGTCAAGTGTGATACAAGTAATACTTTATTAACTACATAAACACTTAAACTAGTCTAACATACTACATAAACACTTAAACTAGTCCAACATACTACATAAACACTTAAACTGGTCCAACATACTACATAAACACTTAAACTAGTCCAACATACTACATAAACACTTAAACTAGTCCAACATACTACATAAACACTTAAACTAGTCCAACATACTACATAAACACTTAAACTGGTCTAACATACACACACAGACACACACGCATACAGTTGGTATAGGAAAGGGTTAAAGCTTAAGCAGTAAAGAGGAGAGAAATAAGGAATGAAGTTATGGAACTATTTGCATATTCAGCAAATTTACAGCCTGAAGGGAACATCAGATTCTTAGTTCAAACACACCTTTGTAAAAAGGTGCAAATGATACCTAATGTATCAATCAATAAGACTAAGTTTGAATAATTGCACGTCTCGTCTGTCTGAAATCATGACCCCATTCAGTCAAGCCAAACAGCCTATATACCCTCCCACTGGCTGCGGATAGGGCAGCCCATGAGCACATCCACCAATGTGGACAGAGTGGATTTCGCTACACCTACCACATAGGCATCCAAGCAAAAGAGAATGACTCCCTGTCACAATTAGTGTAATTAAAGTAATAAATTGTCAAAAAGCTTTTTTGTGTTTTTTTTTTCTTTTTCTTATTTGGCAGATGCTGTGATAACCAACTTCCCGGCAGCAACAGAGTTGGACTTGCAGTTGGGAAGCATTTTAAACAAGAAATAAAACCAATAATTAATAATTTCCTTTAAGTTCACTGTTGGTTGTTTTATTTGTTAAAATAAGTAAACCAACAAAAGGTTTAATCTTTTTTTTTATGTTGTCATTGATCCGTAATGTTCCCTTTCATGGGAACTTCGAACTGCGTCCTCTAGGGGTCGCTATGGGGAATGCCTCATCGTGACCCGTGTATGAAGCATACATTGAAAAAACACCAACTCGTTGGCCGGCGAGAGCTATGACGTCACTACCGGTGCGACTATAGTATAAATAGGCGCCGGGAGCACACATCATTTTCTTCTTCGTCTTCATTGACTGTTTTGTTTGAAGCGTGCAGGAATGGAAGAGGCTGTTTTTCCTCACGCATCCATCGATTCCAGCATACGAGTTATGCCAACATCGAGGCAATGCGCGAAAGCGGTTATGAGAAGATGTCCCTATAGAGCAGGGGTTTTCAACCTGTGGGGCGCGCCCCCAGCACCTGTTAAGGGGGACGCGAGCATCAGTTAATTCAGAGACGTTCTCTTGAGAATTTATGAATATGAGTTAACAAATCTTTAGCCATCCACTAGGGGGCAATCTGACTCCAACTGCTAGTCGACAGTTAGAGCAGAGTTGGCTCGAGTATCAGTCACGCTCAGTGTTGCCAAGTCCGCTGTTTTCCCACGGAATTGGGCTACTTTAACACTTGCCGCGTTTTGTAGTTTTGGGCTAGTTTTGAGTAGCAATTAGGCGGGTTTTGTTGTGAAAACCTGGCAACCCTGGTCACGTTTATTGAAAGTGTAACATGATTTACGATTAGCCGTGTCGGAAATCCAACCACGAATTGGCATGTTATTATCTCAGAAACAGGCTCAGCCATCACAATGAATCAGGTAAACTGGTTATATATATATGTTTCAGTATTATTACGCTATATGCTATACCAGAGGCGCTATATGCTATACCAGGGGCGGTTCTAAAACCTTTTTTAGGTGGGTTTCAGCCCCCCTATCTGTCACCTTAGCCCCCCAAATCTATCTTAAGGATCAGGCCAGTGCTGCATCCTCGAGAAAGTTTTTAATTCTCACGTGTTTTACGTCTTGTCAGTTTAAACATTAAAGTAATTTTAAGCCATTTAAGCCCAAGAAACATGTGATAGAGCGTTTCTATGCGCACCGCTCACACACCTGAAGTGCACAAACAGATAGCCTTCTCAGACAGCAGGTGAATACCAATAAGCACAGTCGGTTGTTTTAAGAGAATGTAAACAGTAAAGAAAATATCAAATGTACATCAGTATAACGGATCCGTGCATTTCTTATGTAAATAATGTTAATGGAAAAGAGCAAAAGAAAAATTGTTCGCTGCTTTAATAGCTGTAATGGATATTTGCTCTCATGTTAATGTTAATAAAGTAATTCGGTGTGACTACAGTAATACCGGGGGGGCTTGTTGGATGTTGGGTGGCGCGGGTGAAATTAGACCAACTTGGGGGGGTGCATGTCCAAAAAGGTTGAAAACCCCTGCTATAGAGAGACGCTGGCCAGCTATCTCTCTATGGGTGAGACGTCCTCTAAGACTCCCCTCCTTGACATCTCGCTCGGATACCAGGGCATACACAGCAGCAGCAGGTCGGGCTGTCGCTTCATTGCACATGATGGTGATGCTCCAAGCATATCAGGCTGACCTGCTGAAAGACCGGTATAGCGGCCTTCACGAAGTCCAGGTCTGAGCCCGAACAGCCCAGGGATCAGAGCCCGTCTCGGTTTGAGGATCAGAGACTGGCTCAGAAGGCTAGTGTCGCGGCTCGCGCTCCTCCCCCGCCCGCGGGGAAGGGTAGGAAGAATCGCGGGTCAAATGAAGGCAAGTAAAAGACCTAAGGGATGTGATCCAGACAGGGCGTCAGCGCTTTTGTCCGGATCAGAGTGATACCTCAGTATCTACTCATTTCCTTTGGGGGTCTTACATCTGCCCTTATCTTC
>NW_015507637.1:33269-34003 GCF_001515645.1 Sinocyclocheilus grahami
GTGATCATCAGGCCCCCGGCGCGTCACTGCAAAAAATTTCTTGGACGTCCGGGCTGGGGTTACGCTTTCATGCTACCCTGACTGGTCTACCGTATCTGGGTCGCCCTGAGGGGCTTCCCGATCACCAGGATATCCCCTCTTGCTGAGGCATTGAGCGGGACGTATAGGTGGCATTACGAGAACCTTCCTGTGTAAATGCTGTCTCAGGCAGTGCTCCCCTCACCTTTGAGGGTTGTATATGAGCTTGCCTCACCCGTTTGGCCCAGTACTTCCGGGTATCTGTAAACAGATGCTCGGAAAACTCGAAAAACCAAATACTATGGTAAGTGCACACGCTAAGCTTTGCGCACTTTTCTACAAATCCACATAAGTGGTAAGTGTGCACGTTATGCTTTGCCCACTTTTCTAAAATCCTGTATGGTAAGGGTTACGCATTTTTGATTTTGTTCTCTTTCTCTGAGTTGGTTAGACCCCAGTACCTTGGGCTCCACTCAACTAGTGTGTCTCTGTCAACACACTCTGGAAGCATCGCTCCCCTCACCATTGAGGGTTATTATGAGTATGGTGTTTTCTTTCGAGCGTTAATCCTCTCTGAGGAGTTGGATTCCTCGCTCCATGGGCTGTCCTCGTGGTAGTATTGAGCAGTGCTCCCCTTTATCAAAGGGTTACCTGGAATGAGCAACGTTAGTCCTCTGAATTCGGAGTTCTCCTCTCACATGAGAAGTTTGAGTTCT
>NW_015507637.1:34510-44635 GCF_001515645.1 Sinocyclocheilus grahami
ATGCTGCGGACACAAGCTTCAGACGAAGAAGTGAATGATGTGTGCTCCCGGCGCCTATTTATACTATAGTCGCACCAGTAGTGACGTCATGGCTGTTGCCACCCAACAAGTTTTTTCAATGTATGCTTCAGACATGGGTCACGACGAGGCGTTCCCCATCGTGACGCCTAGAGGACGCAGTGTCTCGTTCCCTACTCAGGGAACCATGGTTACATAAGTAACCTGAGACGTTTTAATGTTAAGTGTGATAACATGCTCTTGATTTGTATTAACTTTTTTTTCTTTTAAATATCTTAAGTTATTTAAAATATTTTATTATCTTAAGTTGTTAAAAATTCCAAAAACAATTTAGCATAATATTTATATTTAAGTGTATTGTATTTATAATATTTAATTTTGTCATTAATTCTTTTGTATTTTTATCATTTTGTATTGTCTTAAGTTATCCAAGTTGTTAAAAAAAATTTGTTAATAAAAGTTGAATATTTAATTTGTTTGGATGGATTGTAATTTTGTTGACTATTAGATGTATATATGTAGGCATCCATTAGCTGTCTAATTGATGACTAGTCTATTCTTGGGCTATGATTAGACGTCCATTAAATTTTCACTGACAGCCCAAATTTAGCCTTGTTTTAGCCTAGACGTCAGGGCTGTGTTTGGACGGCTATTAGACGTCTTTTAAACTGAAAATTGCATGCTGGGTAATAATACTAATAAGCATAAGTATTAAGTATGATGGGTAACAATACTAATAAGCATAAGTATTAAGTATAATGCAGATGATAGATAGATAGATAGATAGATAGATAGATAGATAGATAGATAGATAGATAGATAGATAGATAGATAGATAGAAGCACTGAAGGATACTGATTTGTTAGAATGAACCAGCTGGACTGGACAAAGCAACATTGACTCAACCAATGAAGTGCATTTGGGGAGGGATTAACTGTTAACTGGGATAAATGAGGTCTACAATTCATCTCTAGCATTCCCATTCATCTCTATGGCATTGTCTTGGCTGCAAGAAACCCCGGAATGCTAACGGAAGGTTTTCTCCAGGTATTATAGACCTCCTTGATCTGAAAATGCCAGGTTTTGGACTTTGTTTGAAAACTACTTTTATTACTATTACGTTTGCTATTGTTATGCTGCTATTGGTGTAGAAATTAAACAAATGTAAAGCGCTTTGAGTGCCTAGAAAAGCACTATATAAATGTAATGAATTATTATTATTATTATTATTTAGGGTCAGGGTTGGGGATCAGGTTAAAACTATACTTATTTTGATATGTTGTTCCAGGACCACAAAAGATGACCAAATTATGCCCATTGAGGGGATCATATTTTAATCAAGTGGAGCCTTATTATTCTCTGTGTCTTTATTTTGCTCTTTTCTTGTCTTTAACGGCACTTACAAAAGAAGTAAAGCTGAGTATAATGGCCAACAGACATAAGAGGAGTAAAAATGTGACATTTTTCATCATGAGCACATAAATGGTTCAGATTGCCAGTGTCATTCATGTGACACATCTATTGTACTGTTTCATTTTGTCATGTAGATAAAGGAGGTTATGTAAGGAAGTCTTGCACAACACACACCTGAGGCTTCTTAAAGAATTTTTGGAATTTGGGTAATTCTTATAAATAAAAAGTTCACATTCAGTCTTTGTTTAAAATGGAGCGTGAAATTGAACCATGACCTGACAAACAGGTAAAGACTTATCATAATAAAAATCTTGTTAAGTTTTCCACTGAACTGTGTATCTGAACATTCATCTGTCAGTCTGGTGGGAGTGATTTATGTGTTCACTTGTGTTCACGTCTTGTCTGCAGTTCAAAAACTTGCTTGTTTGTGCCACAAGTCTCAATAATCCCCCGCCTTTTATGACAGAAAATTAACATTCTAAATTTACATGTTTAAATTAACATTCTACAGCATTAAGATTGCATAACCATTGCGCTCAAGTCTCACGGCTTTTGCAGCATCTCATGCACGGCCAGTCCCGGATTAAGAACACATAGGGCCCTAGGACATCAACCCCAAGGGGCCCCCTTCATAGTAGCCTATCTTGGTGCCACAACGTTTTCTACAACAGGAATAATTCGTTTTTTTTTTTATCATATCTCCAACACACAGAGATACAATGTGTATGTACACTAAGTATTCATTAATATATTAATTATTATTAAGTTTGCAAAACCACCACTGGCTCTGCACCCCTTTAGAATGTAAATGTAAGTATCCCAGGCTACAACACATTAAACAAATAAATACATTAACACCAGATATATGGTCAAAGCAAACAGGTTTCGAGAAGCAGCAACAACTTTTGAGCATATACAACTCCCTTAAGGAGTTTAGTTTAAATGGTTTTATTATTAGGGTTAGGCTTCTTTCTGGCCCTAGAAGAGAAGAATCATCAGGGCTGGACTGGTGCTAAAATTCAGCCCATCTGGCCCACACAGTCCCCCATAAATGTAAAACAAACAAATGATATTTTTGAATACTTAAAATGCATTTAACAATATTAATATTCCATTATATTACACGCTCTTAAATATTGAATTCATATTTTTCTGCAATTCAAGTTTATTAGAACTATTACAATTGTCATTGTTTACTTGTTCTATTTTTTATTATCTGTGTTTTTGTTCTGTCACTGTCATTCTGTTGCACTGCGGAAGCTTCTGTCACGAAAACAAATTCCTCGTATGTGTAAACATACCTGGCAATAAAGCTCATTCTGATTCTGATTCTGATATTAAATCGTCCGTTGTAGTTGCCCTAATGAAAAGCTAATTCTTGAATCCAGAGTTAACGATAGTATTAGTAAACCTTAATTAAATTGACTTATAGCCTATTAAATATTGGTTCAAATAAAGGCAATAAGTATCCTATAACAATTTTCGTGACATTAATAATAAATATCATTAACCATATTTCTACAGTGTCAGTAAATGCATGTTAAATAGCCTAGGTGTGGTGCTGTGGATTAAATTGCTTATTTACAGTTTTGTACAGTTTACCTCTACACTTTAGTTTACATGGTAGGTGCTATTCTGCTAGCTTCACCACAGAGACTTTACTGTTCACATATAAGTGTCGTGTGTGGAATTCAAATGGGCAAGCACTGCTTATTATCACTTCAATAGAGCGGAGAAAGTGTCGAGCTGCAGTTGTTGTCAGCGCTGTGCGGGCTCGAGACACCGGTCCGGTGTGGTCAGGGTGTTCTCTTGCGCTGCGTGGTTTAATCTTAGTGCCGTTTCATCACTTGGCTTTTAGTGTTAATTTACCATGCGCATCTTAAAGAGTTCTAACAAAAAATCTAATTCTGTCATCATTTACTCACCCTCAAGTTGTTTCAAACCTTTTTGTTATTTTATCAAAAGGTTTCTTGTCCCCAATGACTTCCATAGCATTTTTCCCCCATACTATTGAAGTCAGTGGAGACCAGCTATTGTTTGGTTACTCACATTCTTACAGAAGAAAGTAAGTCACACAGGTTTGGAACAACTTGAGGGTGAGTAAATGATGACAGAATTTAAATTCCCAAAATAATTTCTCAAGAATGTTTTTTTTTTTAAAGATTGTTCTGAAGTACCGAAACTTAGGAATTTGAAGTACTGAAAAGAACGATCTTAAAAATCATCATAAAAATTAAGTTTGGATAGCATGTATTAAATCTCCAAAGGCAAGATGTTTAAATTAATTTATATACGTTTCAAATATTAAACATTAAAAATCACTGTAATTATATATTTAATTATAAAGAACTATAATTAAATATAAAAGTGTCTGAAATGACAGTGTTATGATCCAAAAACATCCTATAGTCATTGTATATATATTTTAATTATTTGTGTAATTCTCGTATGATTCTACATCCAGCTTTCATTAAGTATGTCCATGAGATTTGGTTGCTGAAACGTAGCAAATATCCATCCACTGGCTTCCTTACTATTATATTTGCCCTGCACGTCTGTGATCAGATAAATCCTGTTCCCCTCCATTCTTGTTTTTGTTTACATATTATTGTATAGACATTTTTTGCCTTCTCTTTTGTCCAGGTTTCTACATTTGGGTTGAAACGTGCAACGCTTTTGGAAATCCCACGAGGTCTGCGTCATTATGAAATCACTTACCTCACTCTTATGCTGCTGCTAGATACTGTTACTATTGAATGTTTGGTCACAAATACTGTCCTTTTGCGCACTTGCTTTGTATTTGTATTACAATTTAGTTTTTTCCATGAAAACAGAAACTCGGACAATGCATTTGTTTTCTTTCTTTTTTTTACTGTGTCTCTATGAATATTTTTAAAGGGACAGTTCTCCAAAAACTTAAAATCTGTCATCATTTACTCAACCTTTATCTTGTTTCAAACTTGTAAGAATTTATTACTTCTGTTGAACACAAAATAAGATATTTTGAAGAATGTTGGTAACCAAATAATAATAATAATATAATAATAATAATTTATTGTCATTGCTGTAGAACAACGAAATTACATTAGAGCATCAATCGACAGTGCAATTTCATAAGTGCAAATGCGTAGGAATGACATTGACAACAGTGACATAATAAAGCACAGTATGTCAACAGGACAATACGACATTGGTAAGGAATACAGTGTATAGGGTTGAGAAATAGTAGTAACCATGAAAGATGTGTAGTGTTGTGTGTGCTGCAGCAATGCAAAGTCCAGTTCCCAGTTAATGCAAATTGTTGAAGAATGGTGCATAATGGATACAAGTTAAGTGGATGGAGACAGAAGAGGGGAACAGTGTTTATTCAGCAGCCTGACTGCCTGGGGGTAGAGGCTGTTGGCCATTCTGGTGGTCCTGGCCTGAAGGGACCTGTACCTCCTACCAGAGGGCAACAGGTGGAACAAACTGTGTGCTGGGTGAAACTTTTATGATGTTGTGTGTCCTACAGAGAGGGGTCCCATGCAGGGCCGGATTAACATAAGGGCTAGGCGGGGCTGAAGCCCCAGGGCCCATGGATTGAGGGGGCCCGACGTGATTGACTGTGGAGGAAAGGAAAATTAGAACTAGAATTGATTGGCCATCGGGAGCACCCGAGCTTTTCCCGGTGTGCCGATTGCCAAATCCCACCACGCCCCCCACACATTAGTGTCTGGGCTATTTCAGTCCAAAAGATATGAGCGATAAGAAAAGTGTCTTTGTACTCATTTACACTAGAGTTGCGGGTATCTTTTAATCACCTCGGCTTTACTGTAGCGCATGGGAAACAAACACTAAAAGCCATAGAATTGATTGGCCATCGGGAGCACCCGAGCTTTTCCCGGTGTGCCGATTGCCAAATCCCACCACGCCCCCCACACATTAGTGTCTGGGCTATTTCAGTCCAAAAGATATGAGCGATAAGAAAAGTGTCTTTGTACTCATTTACACTAGAGTTGCGGGTATCTTTTAATCGCCTCGGCTTTACTGTAGGCCTAGCGCATTGGGAAACAAACACTAAAAGCCAAGTGATTAAACCACGCAGCGCAAGAGAACACCCTGACCACACCGGACCGGTGTCTCGAGCCCGCACAGCGCTGACAACAACTGCAGCTCGACACTTTCTCCGCTCTATTGAAGTGATAATAAGCAGTGCTTGCCCATTTGAATTCCACACACGACACTTATATGTGAACAGTAAAGTCTCTGTGGTGAAGCTAGCAGAATAGCACCTACCATGTAAACTAAAGTGTAGAGGTAAACTGTACAAAACTGTAAATAAGCAATTTAATCCACAGCACCACACCTAGGCTATTTAACATGCATTTACTGACACTGTAGAAATACGGTTAATGATATTTATTATTAATGTCACGAAAATTGTTATAATGTTATAATTACAAATTGACAATTGAAATAGTTCTAATGAACTTTTAATTGCAGAAAAATACGAATTCAATATTTAAGAGCGTGTAATATAATGGAATATTAATATTGTTAAATGCATTTTAAGTATTCAAAAATATCCTTTGTTTTCGTCCGTTATTTATTAATAAATAATTTATTCTAGTTGCCTTAACCCCATAAGAACATTTATGGGGGACTGTGTGGGCCAGATGGGCTGAATTTTAGCACCAGTCCAGCCCTGATGATTCTTCTCTTCTAAGAAAGAAGACCTTCTAATAATAAAACTATTTAAACTAAACTCCTTAAGGGAGTTGTATATGCTCAAAAGTTGTTGCTGCTTCTCGAAACCTGTTTGCTTTGACTTCATATATCTGGTGTTAATGTATTTATTTGTTTAACGTGTTGTAGCCTGGGATACTTACATTTACATTCACATTTAGTCATTTAGCAGACGCTTTTATCCAAAGCAACTTACAAATGAGGACAATAGAAGCAATCAAAACTAACAAAAGAGCAACTATATATAAGTGCAAAAGACAAGTCTCGGTTAGCCTAACGCAGTACACGTCGCCTATGAAGAGTCCCCATAAACCATAAAAACAAACGTGTGTGTGTGTGTGCAGAGGCGGACTTAACCATTAGGCAAAGGTAGGCGACCGCCTTGGGACCCCAAAAGCCAAGGCAAAAAACGCTTTTTATATGCGAGATGCGCGTTCAATGCTGAAGCACAAGTGGTTGCTGTGGTGTTCATTACCACGACAACCGTCTGTGAGTCCGCGTTGATCGTGCTTCTTAGCAAAAGTAGGGCGATGTAGAAAATGGGGACGGAATCCCGGAATCTATTCATAAAAACGGAATTTACTGTGTAACGCGGAATGTGACGGAATGAACGGCGCAGACGCGCGTTTCGTTGCTAGTTTGCTATTTAAGCACACGCAACGCTCGCAGTTGTCGTCTGTAGTAGCTAAATAGTATTTTTGCCATTTGATATTCACATACACTAGTCCATATCGCGGTTTGATTGAAGTGCACTGAATTGCATTTGATTTATTCATTCAATATTTGACGAATGCCGTGACATTGCTCGTTACACAGTAAACTTCTGTTGTGTAGCATTTTGAATGTACAAAAATTAAAAGGTTTGTTTAATTTACATTGGAATAAAAGACAGATTAATGTTTTTGTTCATTTTCGTTTTTTCATTTGATTACCAGAAATTGAAAATAAACAACACAGAATTTCTAAAAAATTAAGTAAATAAAATTACAATTTCATAGGGCCCTATTATTGTATACAAATTAATAAATTTAGTTGTTTTTATGAATTCGATTAATTAGATATGTTTTTGATTAAACCATTAAAAGGGAATACAGAAAAATTTAAATTAAAAAAAAGAAAGCGCAGAATTAGGGCCCTAAGAATGTATTTTTTTGTTAAACTTTCAATAGGCCTAAATTGTTGTTAAATTAAACAAGTTTCATGATTTTAATCAATTAGACATGTTTTTTGTTAAAACTGAATATAATCATCCAGAAAAAAAAACTGAATCCAGAAAAATTAAAACGGAAAAAAAAAATTGGGAAAAAATTAAACTTAGGCTAATTTGGGAAACATAAAACGGATTTCATAGGGCCCTACAATAATCAGGGTATCTTCCGTCCAATCAATTTTTGTTTTAATATTGAAATCTGAAAAATGAAAAACGGGCACATATTTCGTTTTTCAATTATTCAAACAAAACAAAAAATCAAGAATCCGGCTTAATTTTTCGTTTTTACATTCAGGGATAGAAAACGAATAAACAACTTGAATATTCGATCTCTACATGTGGGCGGGAATGAAACGCCCCTCTCTGCTAATTGGTCAACCAAACATTACAACATAATAATAGTCCTAAAAAAACCTTAATAATAGTCCTCCGCTTCTATTGATTCTTAACATGTTTATTTCTACTACATTTTATCTCTTCATCAAACAGCCAGATTAATGAATGGCTTGACACAAACCATACTGAAGCAGAGCCTTTTGGCCCTAGGCATGCCTGTTTTATTATAGTTATCCACCCATTAAAATATGTGTGGAAAAGCTGCGCCGCACTGCAGCACGGGGAGAATGTATTGACCACTATCAATGTGAACATACAGTCATAACTTTTGTTTTAGACAATACGCTGCAGTTTAGACAAAGGAGGAACTTAAATAATATTACAGATATGAAAATAAATGACTTTGTGTAATTTACCTTCACAGCACATCTATTATTTTTCTATTTTGAGTTTTATTCATAGAGCACTTTATACAAATTTAGGAAATCATCTGTTATTATCCCACTGGCATGGGACTATTTGTTCCTCACAGTGCTTGTTTCAGTGATTGACTTTAGTGAAATGTGAATTTGATCAGTTTAATTTAAATGTGCAATTAAAATGAATTAAAAATAAATGTATATTTTAAAGTTTAGAATTAGACAGCCTTGTGTTGTGTAGTAGACAATTGCATAGTGAAAATTACCCCAACGCACCACCTAGTGTCCAACATACTCTTATACTATTATAACCTGTTTAAATGTGAACAAGGGATTTACAGCATAAAATAAATCCTTTATTTATAACATGTACATGAAAAATCTAAAAGATTAGACACAACTATGGGACACGGTCGTACAGCAGCGAGCAACAGTGAAAGGAACCTCAAGGTTGTAAATGTGGGAAATTGTATAGGGCCCCATTCCTGTATTTTGCCTGGGGCCCCCAAATCACTAAATCCGCCCCTGACCTGAACGCACACTTCCGCTGCTTGGATCGAGTTGGGCAGGTCATTCCACCAGGAGGGAACAGTTAATGTTAAAGTCAGTGAAAGGGATTTTGTGTCTCTTTGGGATGAACAGTAGGCACGTTTCCATTACAGATTTGCGCAAAACTTTGGTGATATTTTCTGAATGTCGATAAAAAAAGTATTGCGAAATGACGGCGTTTCCATTAACCAATGTTATGCGGCTAAAACGTAACCTTTCGCATCTCGCCCAACCCATTTTACTTGAATTATGTATAAAGCGTATTATGACAGTAAGTCTTGGAAATTTCGATTTCGTTTTGATTTTGACCCTAAATGTATTCATTCTTCACACTAGGCGCGTTTCCATTACAGATTTACGCAAAACTTTGGCGATATATTTTTTTTTTGTCGATAAAGTATTGCGAAATGACGGCGTTTCCATTAACCAATGTTATGCGGCTAAAACGTAACCTTTTGCCTCTCGCGATAAGTCATGGCAATGGATTTTGGAGGGATTTTGGCTATATTTATTCAAAGGAGGCTTATGCGTGTATCTTTACAGAAGCAGCAAAGAGAGCCGCTTCAGAAACGTGCGTGCCGCGGCTGGAATAAACCATAGACTGTATAAAAACATAAACACAAGCATTGAGTGGCCGTAATCAGCTTCAGTGACCGTATCAGAGCCACACTGTGCAATGTAAATTGTCTAAGTATTAATAGTAGGGAAAGCCCCTTATACTGGAGCGCGGACACTTATGAAGTGTTTCTTGGAGGTTATAGTACGTTGAAGAATGATCATATGACTTTTTACATACGCCATGTGACCTGTAAATGCGAAAAAGCCGTTTTCATTGCAGTTTTGCGAATTAATCCTTTTTCGCATTGCCTGAAAAACCACCTCATGCGAGCGTAAAAACTTTTTTGCGATATATGGCCGTTTTTGCGAATTTGACGCGTTTCCATTAGGCGTATTTTCAATTCGCAATTTCAATTTGCGCAATTTGAAGGGTAATGGAAACGCGCCTAATAATGCGTCGTTCACTTGCAGAACGCAAGCTTCTAGAGGGCCCATAACTTTGAAGTAATGAGCTTAGGTAAAGGGGTGCAGAGCCAGTGGTGGTTTTGTAGGCAAACATTAATGCGTACTAATACTTAATAATAATTCATATATTAATGAATACTTAGTGTGCATACACATTGTATCTCTGTGTGTGGATATTTGATAAAAAAAAATATTCCTGTTGGTAGAAAACGTTTTGGCACTAAGATAGGCTACTATGAAGGGGGGCCCTTGGGGTTGCTATAGCCCCAGGGCCCTATGCTTTCTTAATCCGGGCCTGCCCATAGGGGGGATGGAGTAGAGCCCTACATTTCAGGCCGGGCCCGATGGGCCCCGACTTTTTTACGCCCCTTGGGGCCGGGCTTCTGGCCAATTTTCACGTCATAGTTCAGACGCGGGCCGGGCCTCAGGCCT
>NW_015507637.1:45083-50317 GCF_001515645.1 Sinocyclocheilus grahami
AAAAGCTCTTGGTGCATTGTGCACCACAGTGTTGCGATCCAGACCAACATTAAAAGCAGCAGACAAGGGCCGTCCTTTTTTTAACTGCTTAAGAACCTGTTTACATCATGCCAGCACTTGATCTGGTGTATGAAAAAAAAAGTATTGTACACAATGAGAATGCTGTACAACACAGTACACACACATATGATAAAATAAAGCATATAAGCTCTCATTTCTTCTCCTGATAAAGCATGAAATCAGAATGCCATATCAGTAAGATCCTGATGTTTTGCAGGGGTCAGACGTGTGGTGGTTCCACTTGTGGTGTTGAATTGAGTTGAATTGAGTATTATGTATGTGCCACAGAAGTTCAGTACAAAACGCAATACAACTATTGGGTGATCATATTTAGTATTTTATTTAACAATGGCTGTAAATTATGGTAAAATGTTTTCATAATGGGCCACTGATAATTTTTCGTTAACCACTAGAGATTTCACTTATGGGAGAAGGAGGATCACATTGTCATTGAAATTGTGATGAATCTGTATGTAACTGTATTAGTTGAATTACAGATTATAGACTTTTCAAACTTTGGGTCAAAGAAGTATGTGTCTACAAACAAACTAACAAGCAAAAATAATTTTAATTAATTTTTTTAATGATTTTCTCAAGAATTTGTTCCTCATTAACAAAACCTATATTTCACCTATCCTTACAGTGCATTTTTCTGCAGAATTCAGTTTGTGCCAAATAGACACTCAAAAATAGGTTCAACTTTACTTCAGGGACACAGCAACAACAAAAAGTGAATACAACTCATACATAGTGTTTTTGAGACTAAATTGTGATTGTACCTCTTTGCCATGGAGCATTCTTTGACTTCCTGTCTTTTTTGATACAACATATTCTAAGTTTTTTTTTATAATGCATTAATTATAATGCCTTAATAATACCCTTATAATGTATTATAAATACAGGTTTTATAGAAAGTGTTACCCCAAAAGCTCTTGGTGCATTGTGCACCACAGTGTTGCGATCCAGACCAACATTAAAAGCAGCAGACAAGGGCCGTCCTTTTTTTAACTGCTTAAGAACCTGTTTACATCATGCCAGCACTTGATCTGGTGTATGAAAAAAAAAGTATTGTACACAATGAGAATGCTGTACAACACAGTACACACACATATGATAAAATAAGCATATAAGCTCTCATTTCTTCTCCTGATAAAGCATGAACTCAGAATGCCATAACAGTAAGATCCTGATGTTTTGCAGGGGACAGACTTGTGGTGGTTCCACTTGTGGTGTTGAATTGAGTTGAATTGAGTATTATTTATGTGCCACAGAAGTTTAGTACAAAATGCAATACAACTATTGGGTGATCATATTTAGTATTTTATTTAACAATGGCTGTAAATTATGGTAAAATGTTTTCATAATGGGCCACTGATAATTTTTCGTTAACCACTAGAGATTTCACTTATGGGAGAAGGAGGATCACATTGTCATTGAAATTGTGATGAATCTGTATGTAACTGTATTAGTTGAATTACAGATTATAGACTTTTCAAACTTTGGGTCAAAGAAGTATGTGTCTACAAACAAACTAACAAGCAAAAATAATTTTAATTAATTTTTTTAATGATTTTCTCAAGAATTTGTTCCTCATTAACAAAACCTATATTTCACCTATCCTTACAGTGCATTTTTCTGCAGAATTCAGTTTGTGCCAAATAGATACTCAAAAATAGGTTCAACTTTACTTCAGGGACACAGCAACAACAAAAAGTGAATACAACTCATACATAGTGTTTTTGAGACTAAATTGTGATTGTACCTCTTTGCCATGGAGCATTCTTTGACTTCCTGTCTTTTTTGCCAGACATTTAGATTTTTTTGCTCTTGAACTTCACCTTTTCTTCTTCCTTTTCTTTTCTGTATCTGTGTCTGAGGTAGAATCAGATCTAGAAGTTTCAGATGAAGAGTCTGTACAGCTATCATCAGAGGATTGTGAATGACTAGAGTCATCTTTCATTTTGATAGCTGTTAAACGAGACAATGAGAAGGATACATCAGGTTCAGAATATTGTACATAATATTGTTGTGTAAAAGGAACATGAGGAACATCAAAATGATCAAATCAAAATTATGATAATGAATGTCTGCCTTGTTTTTATTCTAGTATCCAGTAAGTTGAGTTATGCATTATCACATAAAAATAAATAAAGAGTTAAAGAGAGAAGACAGGGAAAGGAAACACAGGCTAGTGAACGTGCACACAACAGCACCACTGTTAAAAACAGTAGGGGACACACTGTTGCATGTACACGAGTATTAAACTTTTCTTTTCTTAGTTTACTTTTTCATCCGTGCCTGATAATTTAATTTAGTGGTTTACTTTGAAATTTAAGATGTTAACGTTGATTATTACACAGCTCTGTGGGTTACTTGATTCTGATTGGTCAGTCGCGACATTCCGAGGTATGTTATCCCTCGATAACAACCGGTAAAAGCTGATAACACAGGCTCATCCAGGTAACTGAAGTCAGCACTATACTCTCGCCAGGGCTGCAGAGTTTTGCTTCAACCCTAATCAAACACACCTGAACAAGCTAATCAAGGTCTGAAGGGTTACTAGAAAGCTACAGGCAGGTGAGTTTTAATTAGGGTTGGAGCTGAACTCTGCAGGGTTGCGGCTCTCCAGGACCGGAGTTCGCCACCCCTGCTCTAGGGGGTTACACATGTACACTAGTACTAAACTTTCCTTTACTTATGTACCATCAGTGCCTGATCATTTAATTTAGTGGTTTACTTTGAAATTTAAGATGTTAACGTTGATTATTACACGGCTCTGTGGAATACTTGATTCTGATTGGTCAGTCCGAGGTATGTTATTCCTCGATAGCAACCGGTAAAAGCTGATAACACCGGCTCATCCGGGTAACTGAAGTCAGCGCTATACTCTTGCCAGGGACAGTTTCTCTTTGTGGGAGCTTTGCGAATATTGAAACTCAATTCAATATTATGTGTACAATTATTTAATTATGACATCCTGGTATCACGGACTTGCTCTCGTTTCATACAAACACAGCTGCTGCCATTTTGTGATGATTGTTTTGTACACTGTAATGGATTATAAGATGTAACTAACAAACTGGTAAGATTTTATAACATTTTTATCTTAAATCAATATCTTTTATCGCGTTAATTATATAACATTTTCATCTTAAATCAGTATATTTTATCATGCTAATTATGTGTTGAAATGCTGTGTAATAAGTGAAGGAAGAATGACTGGAGGATGCAAGAGAAAGAAGTGGGTATTTAGGATGTTGAGTGTCAGGAATAAAGGATATGGAAGTGGGAAGCCTAATCTAGAGCTTGTGGAAAAAAGGTCTCAAAGACATCTTCGTCCCCTTGATCGCCCATCATGTAAGTCCTGGGTCCTCTGTCATCAGTGACGAGTGGCGTGCCCACTGCATACTGTCGGTTCTAGGGTCTGATCATCATACTGTTAACCACAGGAAGTGGTATGTACAGTAGACCCACATTCAGGTGCACACACCCAGCATATTGAAAGAGCCTGGAGAACATACAAGGACCAGATCTGGAGGCTTAGGAGGAACCGGACTGAAAGCTTGCTATCTGATCACCTCACTGTAATTGAGTGGTATGAATGGCTTGCTAGAAAACACCGTGATGGGGCCTTTAGTAGAATAATTCATGACATTTCAAAACTGTATAAGTAAGTGTGTGTGTGTGTGTGTGTGTGGTACTCCAATGGTGGTGATGTTTCTATCTGTCAGGCCATCTTTTCTTCGTCATGTCAAGCCATGTTAATAAAAATAAATGAGTTATGATTTCGGTATGACCTGTGTTGTGTCTGCTTTGATCCTTACAAAAGAAGGTTAAGCAATGGCCAACTTTTAAAGTAATTGATCATTAATAATTGTTTTTATTAGGGTTAAATAGTATTCACTTTAGATTAAGTCATGCAAAATGTTTAATTGTCATTAATTAATTGCTTTAATACTACCTTTATTATACGTTAATACCATGAATAATTTTTTTTTAATGTTTACAAAGACACTAATTAAGCATTAAATGTGCATCAATTCACTTTATACATAAGCATTTATTTACTGTTAATCAGAGGCGGACAGTAACTAAGTACATTTACTTCAGTATTGTACTTAAGTACACTTTTTGAGTATCTGTACTTTACTTGAGTATTATTTTTTCTGGGAACTTATGACTTTAACTTCACTACATTTGAAAGACAAATATTGTACTTTTCACTTCACTACATTTCTATCAAGGTCCTCGAAGTAGAAAGTCGTTACTATGTAGCAGCTTTGAAAGTCAGTAGGTGATTTTTTTCTTCTCTAAAACTTGACTTTCTTTTTTTCAGACAGTTTCAGTAATCACTCTTGTAGGGCTACATGAAGTGATTTCCCAGCATTTTTTGAACACTGACCAGTTGCAAATGTGATATTTATTTACAACAATTCAATAATAAGAAGTTAATATTGTGGTATATATTAGACACAATATTGTCTGATTTTGCCAAATTGTGTAAGTGAAAATATTACCTATAAAGCCACAGAAGAACTGTGCGTCTCCTAATAAAACACAAAAGGTGTTGGACTTGAAGCAGCACTGCACAGACTATTCTGTGTATGACATCAAAGTACAGCGAGAGTGATTAGACAGCATTTTTAAAAGTTTTGTTTTGATGTCAAATAAGTCTTGCTGTTTTGCTTTTTTGTTAAAGCAGTGTTGCTGTTGTCAAATTATACAGCTACAGTTGTGTTGCTGGGTTTTACAGCAGGTTTGATTTTTTTTCCGTCCTTATCACTCTGTATTTACAGGATTTCACTGTCCACTCTGTTCAAATGTGGACAAATGGTTACACATAGATTACGTCAGAGCTGTGTGAGATCACTACCATCCTGCTTTTGTGGGGGTGGGTAGGGGTGTTAATTTTTTTCCCCCCATAGGTTTTTAACATTCTAAAAGCTCTTTATTCCAAAGATACTACAAGCTAGTCAGTGTATTCAGCAGGTGTAATGTATTCTAAGTTGCTTCAGAAGTATTGCAAGTATGACGTACAACAATAAAACTTACTTTTGGTACTTAAGTACTTTTAAAAGCAAGTACTTCTGTACTTTTACTTAAGTAAAAATCTGTCTTTACAACTTTTACTTGTAATGGAGTAATATTTGACCAGCAGTATCTGTACTTTCACT
>NW_015507637.1:52899-53776 GCF_001515645.1 Sinocyclocheilus grahami
CACCTCAGTTTGAGCAGGAATCATATAATGCCTTTAAATAACCCTATAACCCTCCATCTACAACTATTCTGACTGTTAAAGCAATCGACATGGACTGGGGGCAAAACGCGAAAATTTCTTATCGACAACTATTCTGACTGTTAAAGCAATCGACATGGACTGGGGGCAAAACGCGAAAATTTCATATTTTCTTATCGACAGAGATTTGAATGGAGCACCTCTGGCATCATACATCTCTATAAATTCAGAGAGTGGAGTGATATATTCAGAAAAATCATTTGATTACGAACAACTGAAATCATTCAAAATGCAAGTCAAAGCTCAAGATGGGGGCTCACCCCTTTTATCCAACAACGTGACTGTAAACATTATAATCAAAGATGAGAATGACAACGCTCCTCAGGTTCTGTATCCAGTACAGACTGGTGCTTCTGTGGTGGCTGAGATTGTGCCTCGTGCTGCAGATGTTGGATATCTGGTCACTAAAGTGGTGGCTGTTGATGTGGACTCTGGACAGAATGCCTGGCTCTCCTATAAACTACAGAAAGCTACAGACAGAGCGCTGTTTGAAGTGGGTTTACAGAATGGAGAAATAAGAACTGTGCGACAAGTGACTGATAAAGATGCGGTCAAACAAAAACTGACTGTTGTTGTGGAGGATAACGGACAGCCCTCTCGCTCAGCTGTGGTCTCCATTAACGTGGCTGTGGCTGACAGCTTTCCTGAAGTGCTGTCAGAGTTCACAGACTTTACGCTTGAAAAACAATATAATGACAGCCTGACTTTTTATTTAATATTGGCTCTCGCAGTGGTCTCCCTGCTCTTCATAGTCTCAATTATATCAATCATTTCAGTGAAAATCTACAGATGGAGGCAG
>NW_015507637.1:55394-55835 GCF_001515645.1 Sinocyclocheilus grahami
ACTGGATAAGGAGAATGGGCATCTGGTTGTTAAAAACAAAATAGATAGAGAAGAGCTATGCGGAGAGATATCTGCCTGTAGTGTGAGTTTTGATGTCATTTTAGAAAATCCAATGGAGCTTTATCGAGTTACAGTTGACATACAAGACATTAACGACAACAGTCCTGTTTTTCCTAAATCTAGAATTGAGCAAGAAATCAGCGAATTAGCGGTTCTAGGTGCGCGATTTCCATTAGAGAGCGCAATAGATCCAGATGTGGGAGTGAACACGCTACAGAAATATACTCTTCAACCCACCGATCATTTCAAGCTTAATGTTCAGAATGGTGATGACGGTAGTAAAAACGTCGAGATGGTTCTTCATTCTCCTCTTGATAGAGAAAAGAAGCAGCATCATAATCTGATTCTGACGGCATTCGATGGTGGAAAACCACAAAGGTC
>NW_015507638.1:0-3446 GCF_001515645.1 Sinocyclocheilus grahami
GGTTTACACTGTCAATACAGGAGACAAACCAATGGGCCACTGGCTACTCATTGTCCGTGCATGATGGTCCTTGGCAAAAAAAAGAAATCTTCTGTCGGCCCGTTTTTTAAAAATGAGTGTGAATCCATTTTTGTGTTTAAGATTTACTGTGTAATGGGTATTTAAAAAAAAAAGAAAAATAGGTGTGGTGTAAATATGGTTAAATAATGGCATTTGGTTTATCAGCCACATGTGGGCCACATAAGGGCTGTCAGCCCTTTACAGAACTCAGCCATATAAGAATATGATATAAGGTCCATATATCAGCCACATCTGTTTTTATTATTTGACTCACTCTGGGTTGGGTTATGGCACTGTTTAGGTTCAGTTCTGGCTAAAAAGATGTGGACCAGTTTTGGGCCGGCGAACACAAACTATTCTGGGCCACACTTTAGCTGTTGATATAGGCCAGATCCACGCCAAATTTGCTGACTGGGTTGTGATTGGATGGTTTACACTGTCAATACAGGAGACAAACCAATGGGCCACTGGCTACTCATTGTCCGTGCATGATGGTCCTTGGCAAAAAAAAGAAATCTTCTGTCGGCCCGTTAAATGCATCGGCCCATCGGGAAAAAATTCCCGGTATGCCCGGTTACCAATACAGCCCTGAATACCAGTTTATGCTGTTTGATTCTTGAAGGTCTTAGTTGGAAACTGTTAGCCCCGGCTGGCCCGTTTAGCCCTTGCGCTCAGTCTAATCCTCTGTGTTTTTCTGTGTTTGCCTACAAGCTACAGTTTAATGACACTTATTGAAATTGATTGCTGCTTAAAAGTAACGTGACTGTCTACATACGAAAAAAAAAACTGCTGAAAGACAAAAGTAAAGTTGGGGTGCTTGGACTCTTCGTGTGCATTTTGTAAGCAGAGGTCACACATTGAGTTGTTCCACAAGGTGGCAGCACTGTCCCATCACAATAGCAGCAACTGCAACAACAAAAGACAGTGTGGCCAACTTAGCAATTTTTGTTGCTACTTTTCAGTCTACACAAGCAACTTTTCTTCCAAAAGCACCTAGCAACAAAAGTAGCTATTTTTATTATTTATTTGCCAACTTTTGATAAGTGATTCAAATGATAAAAAGGAACATTTACAATTTAAATTATACAAAAAGAGAAAACCAAATATGCCTAGCAGTACACACATCACACAAATTAAGTTAGCTGCTATTTGCAATTGTTTAATTTAACTCAGATTGCTCTTTTTTTTAGCAGTCATGTTTTACTAGAGAAAGTCTGAGGTCTGATCTTAAAGAATAAAAAGCTGTCAGGGTTTCTCTTTAACTCTGTATTCTCCAGTGGTTTCAATAAACTTCACTTACTTACTTCAATGGAAGCTTATTTCCCCCAAGGAATGAAAGAGGTAGATTTGGAGAATAAAGTCAGCATCGTTGAGATGTAAGCAAACTGTGAGATAGAAACTCACAATTGCTAGAAAAAAAGTTGCAATTATCTTTTTCATTTTTTTATTCTGAGGTGGAAATTAGCTTCCATATATTTAAAGTAATTTACTGCTTAAAATAGTATTTCGTCATATCTGTAAGAGCACACTTGTCTGCAGAGAGTGGTAAGGACAATGGCATCAAAGTTGAAAATCTACCTTTGGCAAGTTACAGTAACTTTTTTTTTTCAATCAAATTAGTAAAATATTTTGAATTCAGTTTAAGTTTGTGCATTTACGTTCAAATGGAAGAAATAAGAATTTAATCTTGAACCAATGAGAATCATCCAGTTGCATGAGCTATCAATAATGCAAGTCTGGAGAATCATGAGTGTTAATGAAGAGGGAGGGACGATAGCTAATTAGTTGAAATCTGTAGAGTACAAAAAGACCAAAGGGCATCATCTCAATAGTGCAATTAGCTGTTGGATAATGGCTGGAAGTTGGTGGTTGGGGCATTTATTGGCACTGTGTGCTTTCTGTCATGCACTTCCAAAGTTGAGTAATCTGCCCCAGAACCCTCAAGCTCTGATACTCCAGCAAACTGACCAGCAGTTTCAGCAGCCATTTCAACAGACTAATCAGCAGTTTCCTCAGATGTTTCAGCAGCCATTTCAGACTAATCAGCAGTTTCCTCAGAAGTTTCAGCAGCCAGTTCAACAGACTAATCAGCAGTTTCCTCAGAAGTTTCAGAAGCAAGTGTTGAAGGCAGAGCCTTTGGACAAATGTGCTGTAGCTGATTATGAGCAGATCCAATGTGGACAACCTGGTATCAGTGGTGCTGAATGTGAAGCTATCAACTGCTGCTTTAACGGACAGCAGTGTTACTATGGGAAGGCAGGTAAGTGTTGAGTCGGTGTTATGCTCCCAGTTAAACTGACCCTCGACATTAACCTGGTCTTGTGCCTTTGTTCCAGTGACTGTCCAGTGTATAAGAGATGGTCAGTTTGTGGTAGTGGTGGCTAGAGATGTTACGCTGCCTCGACTGAGTCTGGATTCAGTCCATCTACTGGGTGGAAATGACCCACCTTGCAGTCCTGTGGGGTCCACACCTTCCTTTGCTGTATACCAGTTCCCTGTGACCGCATGTGGTACAAAAATGATTGTGAGTAGCTGCTTATGGTTTTATTCTTCATGGCCTGTGATGGACTGGATGCCAACAGTGTTGCTAT
Source organism: Sinocyclocheilus grahami (assembly GCF_001515645.1). Taxonomy (NCBI): domain Eukaryota; kingdom Metazoa; phylum Chordata; class Actinopteri; order Cypriniformes; family Cyprinidae; genus Sinocyclocheilus; species Sinocyclocheilus grahami. The sequence goes on from NW_015507638.1 coordinate 2,652, forward strand.
TTGCAGGAAGACAATGGTTATGTGGTGTATGAGAACCGAATGACCTCCTCGTATGAAGTTGGGATGGGACTGTTTGGTTCCATCACAAGGGACAGCCATTTTGAGTAGGTGATCTATGCTGTTCTTTGTTAATCTGACAAATGCTATAAGCTCCCCGTCTGTTGTCCAGGCTTCTCTTCCAGTGTAGGTACTCTGGCACTTCTGTGGAAGCTCTGGTTGTGGAGGTAAACACCGTTCCTCCACCTCCACCAGTAGCTGCCCCTGGACCCCTCAGGGTGGAGCTGAGACTAGCCAATGGCCAGTGTGTCACCAAAGGGTGTGCAGAAGGTATGTTCCTAGTATCTTAAGACTCCAGGTTGCAGCCATTTCTGGTTAATCACCAGTGTTGTTCCACAGGGGATGAGGCCTTCACGTCCTACTACAGTGACGATGATTATCCCATCACAAAAGTCCTGCGTGAGCCTGTGTATGTTGAGGTGCACATTATGGAGAGGACAGACCCCAACATTGTCCTGATGCTGGGACGCTGCTGGGCAACTTCAACCCCCAGTCCACTTGGTCTACCTCAGTGGGACCTTCTGGATGATGGGTGAGTGTAATGGCAATGTTTATACTGCTAGTCTGGGGATTTTCTGACCTCCCTTTCAGATGCCCTTACCAGGATGACCGTTACCTGACCACATTGGTTCCAGTGACTGGATCATCAGGTCTTCACTTCCCAACCCACTACAAGCGCTTTATTGTGAAGATATTCACGTTTGTGGATCCAGCATCACTGGCTCCTCTGCAGGAAAC
>NW_015507638.1:4162-8917 GCF_001515645.1 Sinocyclocheilus grahami
TTGAAGCACCTTTATTTTTAAGTGTACCCTGGAGTATAATCCAAGGTTCCAAATTAAAACACTTTTACACCACAAACACACTGTAATTAAGTAAATCGTGTTTGGTGCACTGTAAAAAGCAACATGTACAATTTACCCAATAAATCTGAGGTAACAATTTGCATCCACTTTTTTTGGGTAGATTTAATTCCCTGTTGTGAGTAGAAAATAAATGAACTAAAAAGCTATTAAATACTAAAATAAATTGGGTTATATATACACCTCACATTTCATACTTTTACTTATTAAAATTGGGTAAAATTTACTCTTGATCGCTAAGTAGCTAATACCTAATTATTACTATTCAAAGTTAATTAATATCAGGTAGTACCTATTCCTTATTCAGAGAAGGTAAAATTTACCCCAAATAATCACTATTCAAAAATAATTAATATCAGTGAGTTACTATTACTAAGATTCTCACCCCCACCACAAAAAAAGACTTTCAGAAGTTAAATTTCACTGTTTTTAATCCATAAAATGATCAAAAAACAGAATAAAGTGCAATAAATAGCTTCACACAGCTTTTCAAGGTATGAACAGGTTATATAACTCACTAAACTAACATCTTCAAATGTTGTTTCTAGATGACGACACGCATCTTCCCACATTGCTCAAAAAGGAGATCAGAGAAGAGAAGTGAGCAGAGGATAGAGGAGAAGACCAGAGGAAATGAACAAAAGGAGATCAGAGCAGAGAAGAGAAGAAAGGAGAGCAGAAGAAATAAGTAAGATCAGAGCTCCTAGAGGTGTCCAGTCACATGAGGATTCTAGATGACGACACGCATCTTCCCACATTGCTCAAAAAGGAGATCAGAGAAGAGAAGTGAGCAGAGGATAGAGGAGAAGACCAGAGGAAATGAACAAAAGGAGATCAGAGCAGAGAAGAGAAGAAAGGAGAGCAGAAGAAATAAGTAAGATCAGAGCTCCTAGAGGTGTCCAGTCACATGAGGATTTTTTTGTATCCAAACTCTTTAACTTTACATAACAGTGACTTACCAAATCTGCAGTACAGGTGCATTTATACAACAAATAACTGAACCGCCTTGTTTACATGCAGCAATGATCCAAACACAGAATAAAGTGCAATACAACTTCTTCACACAATATTTGAAGGAATTAACCTGTTCGCTAAGCTTACAGCTTCAAATACTGTAACACTTTCAGAGGCCACTTATTCTATTTTAACAGTCAAAAGCACACACGGAAACTCTACAACATTGTTCCTGTGCACGTACAGTATCAAACATCTAGATAAGGATAGAACAAGTGAACACCAACATCTTTAAAACAAACTAAGGGTGAGGGGAAGAGGAGGGTATAGAGGAAGAGATCAAATTTCTTCAGGCTACATTCAGTGGTATTGATCAGGCCGGCCACTTTCTAGTGTTCCTTTTCTGTTAATCTGGGGAAGTCAGAGCAATGGTGTGTGTGTCTATTGCATGAGCTTACTTTTGAGGCTGTGGACCTTCTTCAGTAGTTTCGCCCCGTCAAGCTCCAAAAAAAGTTTTTGAAAAGTTTCAAACGTGTTCTTCAGCTGCTTTGGATATTCAAGGTTGAGGGCATATATCAGTCCCATCAGCAGAACACACGCCTTTGTTCGACTTCCACATCCTTCCATCACTGTGTTTCCCTCAATCACAATAGACACATCTGATGGATCCTCCTCAGCCATGATGTTGTGCTTCACAATCACCTTCATTGTTTTGTCTGTGTGGTCCCACATTCCTACATGTTAAAAATATTTTTAATTTACATATATTATTTAAGATGACGTTCCAATATATTTCAGTTTATCCTGCAGAGTAAAGGAGAGCAGAGGGAAGTGGACAGAAGACGAAAGGAGAAGGGGAGAAGAGGGTATACCAGAGGAGAGCCGAGTAGAGCTGAGAAGAAGAGGGGAGAGCAGAAGAAATGAAAGGAATAGATGAGAGACAAGGAGAGCAGAGCAGAGGAAGACATGAGGATCCCTTGAGTTAATCAGTCACTTGTTATTAATATGACATACCTGGCAGTCATGGAAAAGATCTTCTTGTCTTTCACCCAGGTAGCCAATGAGGCAGCAGACAACTGCATCCCTTTTTTTCTCAATGCTCTGTGACTGTAGGGAGACACAATTTAGTGAAAAGACTGTTAGTGGAACCCAGCGATTTACATACACACTGTAAAACCCGACAAGTTCAGAGAACTCAAAACTTTTGTGGTAACCGATTACCTCAAAACTTTTGAGTAAACCAAGTGCCTTGGCTTAAACCACTTAATTAAGTGATTAATTAAGTGCTGATTGAGCATTAGTGATGAACAGCTGCTGTTAACAAACAGAATCACTGAATGAAAGACAAACAAGAACTCAACTGAAATAAAAGACATGAAATCTCTTAAGATCTAAACAACCCCACAAACAGCATCACCAGCTCAGGAGGGTATAGAGGAAAAGATCAAATTTCTTCAGGCTACATTCAGTGGTATTGATCAGGCCGGCCACTTTCTAGTGTTCCTTTTCTGTTAATCTGGGGAAGTCAGAGCAATGGTGTGTGTGTGTGTCTGTGTCTATTGCATGAGCTTACTTTTGAGGCTGTGGACCTTCTTCAGTAGTTTCACCCCGTCAAGCTCCGAAAAAAGTTTTTGAAAAGTCTCAAACGTGTTCTTCAGCTGCTTTGGATATAATAGCTTACCTTCCTTTTCGCAGATGAATTCCATGAATTCGATGGCGGCTGGCAGCAAGAGGAAGATGGCCGTGAAGTTACCCGTCCTGCTTAGTCAAACGCGCGGTTTGGCGCATACGCGATTTGCAGTACAGGACTCGGTTCTGGTTGTATTTTACCCTATTTTTCTATGTAACAGTTTTTACTTTTAACAAATAGGTAGTACGTGTGTAATTTACCCATTACTTGATAATTCCTTGGCTGACTACAATAATCAAGTACATTTTATACGATTTACATAATTATATTTACCTCTCTCTAAAATCACTTTTTACAGTGTGCATATTTTTATGCTCTGCAGTATACAGAGTATATAGTAGACAAATAAGAAGTTTGCTTCAGAATAAAATGCAGACAAATCTTTTTTAGGTTATTAAAGCAAATAAAATGAATTACCTATAAGTGTTCTTTTCAGATCCTCTCTGAATTTCTTCACTGAATCTGGACTCTCATTGTTGGTTACATCTAGATCAACCCAGTTCAGGCCAAACTGAGGATCAAGCATTGTTGCCAAGAAATAGACATTATGGTTGATCTGGTCCTCTTTCCCATTTTGCTCAACCATTTTGGTTCTCACAAAGATCCCAGAGAATCTCTTTAAAAGTGATTGCCGAAGGGCTGTGGCTAGTGGCCGGCAAAGACTTCATGACTCTGATATTTGGAGCAGATGAGTGTTTAAATCAAGTACAGTGGGGACCACCATACTAATAGTGACCATTTTCTCACCCTCTGTAAGGTCTGTTGCTTCTGCAAAAGGAAAGAGAACAGAACCTAAATCCTTCAGTTGATTCCATTCACGAACTGAAAAAAGAACATGTTGAAAGTCTGAACTGCAAATTTGTGTGAGATCCCTATGGTCAAGTGCTGTAAGGGCCTGTAGCTGCTTGAATGTACTGTTCCAGCGTGTGGATGTAGCTGCAGGAATTGATCTATCTGTCCCAAATGTAGCCTCAAATCGTTCTTTAAATGTAGTACTTGTGTGAAGTAATGGTTAATTTTGACATTTTGGCAAGTGCTGAAGAAAAGGCCTTGGCTTCTTTCATTCCATCATGTACAACTAATTGCAGAGAATGTGCAAAACATGACAGCCTTTGTCTTGTTCTCACCATGATAGTCTTGTCTTCCCAGGTCACATCCTCCCGAAGACTCTCATCATCTAAGTTTTCCTCTTCTGCATCACTGCCATCACTGTGCTGCTCTTCCTGTGGTAGCTTGACTTTGAATGCACACTTCATATTGGCTGCATTATCAGTAATAATGTACCTGACTTTACTTGCTATGTTATATTCATCAATGATCTCGTCAAATGCCATGGCTATGTTGTCTCCACTGTGTCTACCACAAAACCTCCTACAGTCTAAAAGAAAGGACTCCAGCTGATTTCCATCTTGGTTTAATCCATGGGCTGTAACACCGAAGAAGGACCGCATGGTTCGATCAGACCATATGTCAGCAGTTATGGACACAGATGATTGGGTCTGGAGCTTCCTTTTAATTGAATCTTTCACCTGATCAACCAACAAAGGAATGTGTTTTTCAGTGATTGTTTTTCTTGCAATGGGAGTGTATTTGTTGTCCATTACTTTCAAGAAATGCCTGAAATGCTGATTTTCAACAATTGACAGAGGTAAAGTGCAGCCAATGAGGAGATCCTTAATGATGGCATTACGAATTTCTTGTTGTCTTGGAGAACTTGCATCATAAAGTTGCACTGCTTGTTTGGTCAATTCTGGTCTTGCAAATCCTGCAATGCTGGGCTGTACAGCATCTGTTGGTTGCTGCTGTGCTGCTGTCTTTGGTACTCTCTTATTCTGGGACAAAAAAAGAGAAAATTTTAACAATACTTGCTAATTCAAAAACAGAAGGTACATGCAAAACAAAGGTATTTGTCTAATGTGCCTAAAACATTTTTTTGCAAAGTTTTGTTTAAGCTGTTTTACTAGTTATTGCAATTCAGATCACATTATGTAATTGATAGAAAATAATTACATTACATTAAGAGCCAATCATTT
>NW_015507638.1:9874-11058 GCF_001515645.1 Sinocyclocheilus grahami
ATTGAGAATTCTTCAAGGCGGCAAAGAGATATCGAGGGACCAATTATTATTTTTATTAACAGTGATATATCGCATTAACAGTGAATACCGGCACAAGTCTAGTCTGCATAAAATTATCATATTACTGCTGGGCATTTTCCCCAATACAGACTTTTGATGCTAGAGTGCTCAGTAAGTTTTCAGTTTTTAGATCTGGTCTAGAAAAATAAAACATAACAGTAAATGATAACCAATAAACAGACAGCTATGCTCATAAGCAGTGGCAGTTAATAAAACATATTGCAGGTGGGGCTTTGCGACATCCAAAACAGATGGGCTAGCATATTATCTTGAATCCATATGCAGCACCCAACTGGCCTGCCATCAAATCATTAAACAGTACAATAATAATAAAGTAAGAAACGTCCACTTACTCGTTATTGTCATTAACATCAGGGGAGCCAACAGTTCTATCCAAGTACGCAGATGAGTCGTTCTCATGAGTGTTCTCTTCAGGAACCAGTGTGTCCTGACAGAACTACATTTTAAAAACCAAAGTAAACTCCTAAATAGCATTTAATAAGGTTTTGAATTTCAAAGTTATATGAGTCTCACATCAATGTCTGGGTCCATTACATCATCCCAGGTTACAAAAACAGTGCAGGATTCATTGATGTGATCAGTTATATTTACTGGTGGCACCCTATCCCTCTGGATGGAGAACACCTCTGTTGCCATGTCATCTGAGCCGACAAAGTCAAATAGGTGTTTAAAAAAAGAAATATACAAGATATTAAAAGCAGTTACTTTTCATATCAGTAAAATGCGAGTGCATACAGCACACCGGCATTAAAACGCTGTCTTTATGGTCAAACGTGTCGCCCTCACATTGGGAGTTCTGCGGGGAATATGTCCAGATATATGATATGTATCCGATTAAAATACACATTTGGAAGTGGCTCAGATCGGATGCAAAAAAAAATTTGTGTTTACACTTGTGCAACAAATTCCGATCTGTGTCAGACGTGAACAAAAAATTAGATTTTTGTGCCAGTGTAAATGCAGCCTAATTTTTTGTTCACATCTGACAGAGATCGGAATTTGTTGCACACGTGTAAACACAAAAATCCGATTTTTTTGCATCCGATCTGAGCCACTTCCAAATGTGTATTTTAATCGGATACATATCCTATATCTGGACATAT
>NW_015507638.1:11068-11471 GCF_001515645.1 Sinocyclocheilus grahami
CATACCAGTAGCGAACCATGACTTTTGAACCTTGGCCCTCCCCTGCCCTCGTCAGGGGGGAAACAGACTACCAGCCTAGCTTACAGGGTCTAATCCTAAAAGTCATCTTTGACAATTCCACCTTTGAAATAAGTGGCTATTCCAGCCTTAATGCGGTCACATACCAGACGAGAAGCATAGTGCTGCGCCACACCATGTCTTTAAATCAACTAATCGAATATTTGAAAACCGTGACCCATCCCTAGTAGCCTGTGCATGCAATTCTGCTCTGATTCTTCATCGTAGAAGTGATGCTGCAGTTTCAAGGAGGTCATTTTGAATGTCTGGGCTCATCACTTTTGCATTAGCTGGAAGCTCATCAAGGCTTTGGTTTATCTCGGGCCATATTAACAAAGCACTTTAA
>NW_015507638.1:11556-11831 GCF_001515645.1 Sinocyclocheilus grahami
CCCACAGATCATTTATTATATAATTTTGAAAATGGCTTTTTTGAGTGGAAGCAGAAACACGCTGTTTTGCGAGCCTGTCTCTTTAAATGCAAATGAGCCACTGCTCCCCGTCCCCTTTTCCAGAATAGAGGTGCACCATTTCAGCTCGGACTTGCTAAAAACATCTGTTTTGGTTCTGATTATCATGTTTATTGCGCTGAAATCATGCGTTTTAAACCATATGAGTTTAAACTTCTGATATACAGTTTTCTGAGCGCACACATCTGAAGCACACG
>NW_015507638.1:12001-13566 GCF_001515645.1 Sinocyclocheilus grahami
CAGCAGCAATATACAGTAAATAAATCAATAAATCCACTGCTCTGTTGTCTCCTCTGAGGCTGGGACTGTAAACAGTGTTCTGTGCTCATCTGTGCAGCCAACGACAGAACAGTAGCATGTTTTGCTCAAACTTTCACCATGGCATTAGAACTAATACACCGTTGTCGCTTGTGAAATCAAAATGACGGCGCTGTGGGTGTAAACTTACAGATTAAGATCCCTTTGCCACGTCACCAAGGGAGCGAAATCAGACGTGCTCGTTTTCTCAGACGCTTGCAGAAAAAGGCTTCCCAAAACAAAGTTACTGGGTTAATTTTTTTCATGTTTCCTTGGTTGGTAGATGCACCGGGGACCTGATTATAGCACTTAACACCTGGAAAAGTCAGATTTTCATGATATGTCACCTTTAAAATAATGGTCAAGCTGTTAATTTACAGATATTGTTCGTAATTTTATATGAATTTGTATGTAATTTAAGAAAACAGAAAAAATACTGTATAAATAATAAGGTAATTTTCCCGTATAAAAAAATTAGAAATACTGTAATTTGTCATTAACGATATAATCCTTAAAATAATGGTCAAGTTGTTAATTTACAGATATTGTTCGTAATTTTACATGAATTTGTATGTAATTTATGAAAACAGGAAAAATACTGTATAAATAATACCGTAATTTTTCCGTATAAAAATGAGAATTACTGTAATTTGTCATTAATAATATAATCCGTAAAATAACAGTCAAGTTGTTACAATTATGTAATTTTACATAGTTTTAAGCATAATTTAAAATTACAGAAAAATACTGTAAAACATTTAGAGTTATTTTCCGTAAAATTTGGATTTTTTTTTACAGTGTAGTGTAGTGTGTGATGAATGTATCACATGCTGTCCTGAGATCTTCAACAACACTTTTCTGTACAACTGCTGGCACTGTATGTTTTTCTCAAATTTTTAGGATGAACAAGCAAAGAATTTTTTTCAAACCTTCAATGAATTCTTCATGAGTAAGGCTGCTGGACTTTATCATTTTTTTCTGTCTGTACTGAGTCACATGGTAGATGCTCATCTTCTTCTGCTATTTCTGATCCTAAATCATTCTCAACATGTTGATGGCTATCCACAGAATGATGCTGGTTTAACAGTGTCTTATGTTTATGATAAACATGAGAGCGGTATAAAGTAAAACAACTACTTGTGTGGCTGCATCAATTAAGTCATCTCTAGGTTACGTATGTAACCATGGTTCCCCGAGGGAACGAGACGCTGCGTCGAGTCGCTTTGGGAACGCCCTTACGTGACCGCGTTCTGAAGCACGTGTCAAATCCGTCCAATGGAGCAGCGAGACGTCACGAGCAGGGTGACGTAAGCACCAGAAAGCATAAAAGCACATCTGGCCGGGCGCAAACCAGCTTCGATGAAGTAACGCCTGCAGGGATGCAGGGAGTATGGCAAAGAGACGCAGCGTCTCGTTCCCTCGGGGAACCATGGTTACATACGTAAACCCAGAGACGTTCCCCTTCAGGAACTCTAGCTGCGTCGAGTCGCTTTGGGAACGAGAATACC
>NW_015507638.1:13576-14039 GCF_001515645.1 Sinocyclocheilus grahami
CTTGAAGACTTAAATAGTGTCCCCGGGAAAAGATGATGTGACCGGATGCAATCTTTGGCAGCTTTTTCATCATCATCTGGAAAAGCAAGTGGTGCTGCCCTGAATTTGGTGGATGTGCCATATCTCTTGCTAATTGTGATAAAAATATTTGACCGCCTCCTTAAACTCAGGTGTGTCATTGTTATTTAGAGAGATATGAGCGGACATGCCCCAGAGTTTGAGAGCAGAGAATACTGCTTGAAAGCAGAGAATACTGCTTGTTTTTAACATTTTATTTAATTTAGTTTTTTTAATCATTCAAATTTGGCTGGGTGGTTAATAACATTTTTTTCTGTGGTGTGACAAACTCGGAACACACATTTAATATAGCTTTACATGGACTGTAATATATATAAAATGAGATGAGTGTAGTTTGAATGTGTGAATGAAATAAGATGAGTGTAGTGCTAATATTAAATGAACT
>NW_015507638.1:14689-16443 GCF_001515645.1 Sinocyclocheilus grahami
GTATTCAAAACAAAATAATGAACTGTCTACAACGTAAATGTTTTTATAAGTCCAAAGACAGGCACTTTCCCATTTGCACTTGTGATTATCAGGGACTTTTCACTGACATACTTGTTCAGGGTGTCGGCGGGTCCTTAAAAAGAAAATTTGGACTAAACCACGATACGTATGGATTAGTTCTCTTTATGAAGTTTATGAAGTATCAAAGTGGAAGTTGCTTGGACCATCATTCAAGGGACAGAAATCTTATATTCTAATATCTTCAATTGTGTTTCAAAGATAACAAAAGTCTTGGCTTGGTAAACAATGATGAAATTTTAATTTTTGAACTAAGCCTGCAATAAAAGAATGTGGCCATATGCATCACCCAAGACGCGTGCTAATGCCAGGTGTGAACAGAGCCACTGTGTGACTACACAATCAACTTAGCAGAATGGTTCCTGAGAGAGATTTTGTTTCATTAATAGTTTTTTTCTTTTTTTTTCTTTTCAAGAAGCCAAGTTCCTGGCTTCTCCCAAGACCTTCAAGGACCCAATTGACCTCGGAATCCGCTGTAAATGAGGATGAAACCGATTTCTAAGGTTAGACTATATTTCAGAATAAGATTATCTATATTAATGCTTTATCTATATTCTGTGTTCATGCATTTTTTTGCTAAAGTTGTCATATCTGTTATTTAGAATGGGACAGCGATATTGCATCAATTGGTCTCCTACTTCATTTGATTCCACAAGACTGCAAGGGACCTGGAAAAATGTCCCCCTACATCTTCAAAAAGGTACATTTGGACATTTCTGTCCCTACCTATTGTCTGCCTCAAAATATTGCCAGATGGGTTGTATATGAAAGACTAATGTAAATAAAATCAGTTGGAGAGCTGACCTTGAGTATTATTTTTGCCTTTGATCTGCAGGCACCAACAAGAAGAACAGCTTGATTGCATAGAAGAGACCACACAGCCATACCTGCTCGCTGATGGGACAACGAGGAACATCATTCATGGATGCTACACAACTGTCAAAGCTGCCTGTCATATTTGATCATGTCTAGGTAAATTTGATGATTTTGTGTTTTATTAACTATTTTATGTTTCTGTGCAACACTAAATGAATGTGACTGACTAATTAACCTCTACACATCTGATATATGTTTTAAAGTTGCCACTTTGCCCATTTGTTAAATAAACGTTGAAATGTATACATCTGTCTGAAGACTCTTGCTTTTATGTCTAATCTTGTACATTAACACCATACAATAGCAATTTTTTGTTTGCACTGAAAAGAGTACTTTATTAGTAACACTTAAAGGATTAAAACAACAGCAGGGGTGTTAAATACCCCATAGTGTAACATTTGAACAACATTAGCAAGTGTAACACTTTACACTTGGAGTGTAATTTTTCTACACTGTAAGGTGCTATATTAACACTAAAAATTCAACACTATGAACGGTGTACTTTTAACACTAGACAGATTGGGACCATATATGATCTTTAGTAGTGTTAAAATCGACACTTAAAGTGTTAAACTGACACTGCGTTTTTTACTGTATGTTAAATAACAGATCGGAGATTAAAATAATAGCAGATTAGTCTCATTTAAAGTCAACAATAAAAACTAAAAAAAAAAAGGGAGAAAAAAAAGTTTGGCAAAAGACGGGATGGAACCCGGGTCGATCGCGTCAAAAAGCCAACGACACGCGCTTATCCATCTGCGCCACTGGAGCTGATGTTTTACAGCCACTTTTAACTAAAT
>NW_015507638.1:17205-18043 GCF_001515645.1 Sinocyclocheilus grahami
TTGAGCTTGTCCACTTTCGACCACTTCCAGAGGTAGTCAAAACTGCATTTTTCTTTCATACTTTCATAGTGTAAATGCTCTTGTGGTTGAATGTATAGGAACAGCCACTAAAGGTCACCCACTCTCCATCTAATGCATAAATGCATAAAGATTATGGGACATGCGCTAGTCAGATGAGATTTAAACTTAGTTGGCTGAACACCCAAGTTTGGTTTTAAGACAAAAAAATATATCAAGCGTAGCATTCTCCAACCATTCTAACATTCACTCACCACATAAGGTGTGGTTTTGTGGATATCAGAGCAGAAACAAAAGCTGCTGCTCTCTATATGGTTTTGGTAATCTAAAGCCCATACATTTACCCATCCATAGACACCCCTCTCTTAGAAATCAGGACAAAAGTGGTTGAAAGTGGACAAAAGAGACTGATTAAAATACCAGGGGTCTGTACCATGAAGCCGGATTAGCTGGCTAGTTTCAGATTAGTTTGCAGGTAATCCTGGGTTTTATCTACCATTAAAATTTGGCTTGGTTTTTAGCTGCGTTCATTGCCATAGTATTTTACACTGCACTGCAAACCTGCCTCAAACCGAAATTGGGCCAATCAGATGTGAGCTGACACATCCAACGCAATAAAGTCACTCCAAATTAAAGGTCACTATATAGTAAAAAAAAAAAAAAAGGATTTATATGATTATATGATCTATATTATTATTAATCAACTCCACACAAGCAATTTTAGTTGAAATATTATTAAGCATTTTGTTTAAATTAATATTGATATATACAGATTATACGTAATAAAAATAAGCTGTCTGTAGAATCAATAGATAACGCT
>NW_015507638.1:20447-20814 GCF_001515645.1 Sinocyclocheilus grahami
TTTTGAAAGAGTTGGAAAATTACTTGTGTACTATTCAACATAGTATTTATAGAAAGGCAATTAAAACTGTCAGTTTGTGTTCTGTCTTCAAAATTTTTGAGTAATGTAAAGGTCATGCATGTCTCTGAATATGTGTGTATATGTTTTTTTATGTTTTTATTTTTGTTTATCTTTTCTTTTATCCTTTGTTACCCTGGCTTTGTATTGTTTTGTATGTCGTTTAAAGCATAATAAAAAAAATAAATAAATAAAAAAAAAAGAGTATGGAAGCCCGTTTCCGCCACTAAATAAAAAAATATAATTCTGTAAGTCATAATAATGAGAAACTTTCTCAAAATTATGACTTAGTATCTCGTTATAATGAGAA
>NW_015507638.1:21344-21568 GCF_001515645.1 Sinocyclocheilus grahami
TTTCGGCAGCAGAAAGCGTCAGAGCGCTGGAAAGAAGCAAGACCATACCACCTAAAATGCCTTATTGCAAAAGAGGCTGTTGGTCATCCATTGTGTCGGCTTTGCACTGAGCCTGCTGTTATTAGGTTGGTTGTAATGTTTAGTGCTGCTTTATAGGCTAAGGTGTATGTGTTTTGGTTGACACCCAGATGAAAACCACATTTATGAGAAAAGTAAATCTAGGA
>NW_015507638.1:22683-23152 GCF_001515645.1 Sinocyclocheilus grahami
CTAACAATTCCAGATTATGTGCAGATTATGAGGGGGGAAAAAAACTTTTAGAGAGCAATGGAATTGTTAGACATGCTAAATAGTCATGCCTATTATAGCCTTAAGTCACTATACAAACACTAGGCGCCTTTCCATTACAGATTTGGGCAAAACTTTGGCGATACTTTATAATACACCTGAATAAGCTAATTGAGGTTTTCAGGATTACTAGAGAGTTATATGCAGGTGAATTTGATCAAGGTTGGAGCTAAACTCTGCAGTAAAGTGGATCTCAAGGGCCAGAGTTGAGAACCCCTGTTGTATTATATGCTAGTAAGACCAAAAAAAAGTGTTATCTCTTTTCTTTCTAACTAATTTTTTAGTTGTATCTGTGGTTGGCAGTGAGGATGCTACTCCTTTTGAGTCAGCTACGGAGGTTCCCACATTACCCAATCAAACTGCTCTGAACACTTACTTGGTAAGATGTCAC
>NW_015507638.1:25935-26311 GCF_001515645.1 Sinocyclocheilus grahami
CACATTGATATCCAGTGAGTGATGTGTGCGTTTCGTCTGCAAGCATAAGATGATATGCTACTGCTGCCTGCCGGTGTGGTAGCAGTAAAATGACAGACGGGGAGACATTAATTAATTTCTCATCTCAATTTTATGCTGGTTTTATTGTTACACATGACGCGGACTCGACTGTACTCGGAATATTTTCCGAGTCCAAAATGTTCAAGTCCGTGTCAAGTCCGAGTACAAATTCACCCGAGTGCGTGACAAGTCCGAGGTCATTCAAAATTGGCCTCGAGTCCGGTCTCGAGTCCGAGTCCAAGTTTGAGTACCCCAACTCTAGTAATCTTGCTAAAATTGATTTCATAAAATTGGTATCGAAAAAAGTATCGTTCAG
>NW_015507638.1:26321-26686 GCF_001515645.1 Sinocyclocheilus grahami
TTTTTTACATTTTGATTTATTAATTCTTCAGTTAGTTATAGTAAGATATTTCATATTACTTTCTAATATCTGCATTCAGCTTGTGCATCTTGTTTTCTGTGTTTCGTAAATTTTATAGACCGCAACAAAATTCAACACTTGCATCGAAGAAAATTGTGGGAAGAGAAAAGTTTTGCAAGCAATCAAGCTCTACAATGAGCAGGTGCCAGATGAAGAGGAGAGGAGCATCACTGAGGAGAAGGTGGTGAGTGGACTGTCTGTGGGGGGAGGAGACAGTGGGCCAGACAGTCTAATATGGCCGTGGGAAGTGCACAGCAGTGGTATGTAACAAAACACACACAAAGTGTGTGTGTGTGTGTGTGTGT
>NW_015507638.1:26776-27516 GCF_001515645.1 Sinocyclocheilus grahami
AAGGAGGGAGTTGTCCGAGGCCCAGAAAGAGCTCAAGTTACCTCAACACAAGGTGGGGCTCAAAACAAGCAATGATTGCCAGGGTGTTGGAACAACAGAGTGCCATTTCTTGTGTTCTCTCCGCGGACAGAAAAGCCAGACACCTTGTCCCCACATGGCAGGATGTAGAAGTCCTTGAGGCGGTCAACAACTCCCTTTCTCCACTTGCTGAATTCACTGATGCTCTTTCAGGAGAGCAATATGTAAGTGTATCATATGTGAAGCCTGTACTTCATTTGTTCAACAATAAAATCTTGGCAGAGAAAGAGGGAGAAACAGAACGGTCAAAATGCATCAAGAAGAAGATCCTGGACTACCTGAATGAGAAGTATGATGATCCACAGACTCAAGAGTTGCTTGACATGGCTTCTGCAATTGATCCCAGATTCAAGCTCAAGTACGTCAACAAAGATAGAGTTGAAGGTGTCAAGATTCGTTTGAGAACTGAAATGGCATCAATAACTTCAGTCATGAAGGTAATAATTATAGGTTGTGTGTGCCAAGTATATAATATAATTTTGTTTGGGCCATTTTCAGTATTAATTTAACATGAATAAATAGTCCTTATTATACTAGTAATAGTATATAACATTATCTTTTATGAGTTAAACAAAATATTTGCCTTTGTTTTATTAAAAGCTTCAGCCATCTGTGACTGTGACTGTTAGAGAGGAAGCAGAAGACCAAAATGCACCAGCACT
>NW_015507638.1:27526-29294 GCF_001515645.1 Sinocyclocheilus grahami
TGTGTTCTAGGCCAAAATACTTGATAAGGCAAACTCAGTTTTTTTCTTTCTACAGGTTGTCTTGAGTTTTTCCATTGTTTTAATTTTAGTATAACATTATTATGCCATGCATATTGCATATTTTTACTTTTTAAAATTTATTTAAAGAAACCAAACCAATGTATCGTTGACATTTTTGGCAACGATAAAAGCAATAAAGTTTTTCAGGAAGAGTGTTTTCAGCTTGTTTTTTTATTTTTATATAAAATTATGGCATGCAGTTGCTTCAAACAATGGTATAAAGCTATTTAAAACATCAATCAATGCAAATTGTGATAATGGTAATTAATAATCGCAATTACAATTTTAAGGTAATATTCGACAACAATGATTTTTGTCATAATCGTGCAGCCCTATCCAATACGCAGGAGAACTCACACAGGGAAAGGCTGTTGAGACACAAACATGACGTTGTAGACTAGACCAAGACAGACAACACGGACCAGGACTTAAATACATGACTAAACGAGGGTAATAGACAAGACACACCTGAACCAAATGACTAATAAACGAGAGGGAGAAACTGGGTCACGGGGAGCACATGGTGGAAAACAAACAAAACAAGTCCATAAGCGTGACGCATGCATGTTACAGTT
Source organism: Sinocyclocheilus grahami (assembly GCF_001515645.1). Taxonomy (NCBI): domain Eukaryota; kingdom Metazoa; phylum Chordata; class Actinopteri; order Cypriniformes; family Cyprinidae; genus Sinocyclocheilus; species Sinocyclocheilus grahami. Next base: position 28,162 of record NW_015507638.1, read on the forward strand.
ACCAAAAAAAACGTGTTGCCTCGGCACACCAAAGTGATGAAAACAAAGCAACTGGCATAGGTTAAGTGAATCAGAAGTACTATTCTCAATTGGCCATCATTATCCACTGAAGCAATACTGGCCCAACAGTGTCAGTCAACCCCTGGCCCCACATTTTTTCAAATAGGAGCAAGGGCACCATTTTAGATAACTGTGTGTAGCACTAGGTAGGTTTGCCCTTCAACAAGAAAAAAAACAACAGCTCACCCAAGTATTTTCCTTATAAAAAAGGGGGGAAATCTGCTCCAACCACATTGGTACTGTCATGAACAAAATGAAGGCTTTGAAAACAAGGTTAAATGCAATTTACAATTTGTATCGACCATTACAGATCAACTGTGGAACTACACAAATACAAATCGCACGAAATATATGCAAAAATATAAAACTCCAACCACATTGGTACTGTCATGAACAAAATGAAGGCTTTGAAAACAAGGTTAAATGCAATTTACAATTTGTATCGACCATTACAGATCAACTGTGGAACTACACAAATACAAATCGCACGAAATATATGCAAAAATATAAAACATAACTATATAAAATATACACACTTACTGTTGTAAGACTTCTTTAGTCCTTCCTTCCACATAGAAAGTTATGGCTGCCTGAGCTATCTGGTCCCTTTCCTCCATGGCGATGATATGGCCCAGGGACCCCAACATGGACAGGCTTCCTGCAGCTTCCATAATGATATCTCTAGCTGCTGTAATATCTCCTGTCTCACTGATCTTTATATCATGTACAGTTTACTAGTAGAGGCAGGCCTTTGTGATGCCTTCACCATTGGCTTGAATAATGCAGAATAAGGACCAAAATATCAACATTATGTCATACCTTTTATAATTTCCACTGCCAATCCAGATCTGCTATTTTGGTAAAGCCTCTCAGAAAAGAAGGAAGGAAACAATCCTCCATGCACGAGTGTCAATCATTCATCCATATATTCGGTACAGACTTCTCTGTAATGCTGCAAAAATTAGTGTTAAAAACAGAACAAAGATTTTTGTAATCAGTAAGAGTGTGGGAAGTAGACCATTACGTTATTGTCTGCATTAGGGATATGCCGGTATCAAATTTTCATGTTGCGA
>NW_015507638.1:29688-30644 GCF_001515645.1 Sinocyclocheilus grahami
CTCAAACTCAAACCACACGGCAGCAACAAACAGGAAGTGACTTTTGTGCATCAGTGCTGTCTTTGGTACTCTCTTATTCTGGGACAAAAAAAGAGAACATTTTAACAATACTTGCTAATTCAAAAACAGAAGGTACATGCAAAACAAAGGTATTTGTCTAATGTGCCTAAAACATTTTTTTGCAAAGTTTTGTTTAAGCTATTTTACTAGTTATTGCAATTCAGATCACATTAAGTAATTGATAGAAAATAATTACATTACATTAAGAGCAAATCATTTTAAATTTAAAAGGACTATATTTACAGTCCCTGCATTTCTGTGGTGATATGTTAATTTCCTTACTAAAATGTAAAAAACTAATCTCAATCAGCAGGGTTTATATTATTTCCCACATTAAGAATTACATTTAACATTTTGTAAAATTGAAGACTGGAATCACCAAATGCAAATGTTTAGGGGTGGGCGATACTAAAATCTTATTTCACGATAATTGTTTTCTCAAGTAGGTCCAAATAGTATTCAAGTAAGAATAAATACTACTGAAATTAAATAAAGCAATTAAATGTAAAATAAAACAGACTTCACTGTATGACATGCACATTGATTCTCATTACATTTAATAAAGTTAGTTATCAGTAGAGTGAGTGAGTGATTTTGTTAACATTACGGCAACAGATTTATTTGACTGATATTGACGATTTTTCCCAACTGTTTGTTTACATTCACTTAAGACATCTTACCAATGTACATAACCGACTGTTTACATGAATACTCGGCCAAACTTACATTTTGACATGATGTGTGTGAATTTATTTGACGACTGTTTACATGGCCAAACTTACATTTTGACATGATGTGTGTGAATTTATTTGACCGTGCAAGTGTAAAACCATTAGATAATTAGATACTGATGATGCACATTGAGGCGGCCTCATTTCTGTCTGCATGATTTAAGT
>NW_015507638.1:31060-31703 GCF_001515645.1 Sinocyclocheilus grahami
TATGTTTTCTCTGAACATGTCGGTAGAAATTTGAAGTCGTGCCAGAAACATCAGTAAGAGTTGTTTTGCAAAATTTGCAATCCGCAGAGTGCTTCTTTTTACCGGATGTCTTGCAAATAAATTCTTTATGATTTTCGTAAGCAAAACAAATTATTGCTGACTTTGAAGACATCGTCCTAGCCACACATTGATATCCAGTGAGTGATGTGTGTGTTTCGTCTGCAAGCATAAGATGATATGCTACTGCTGCCTGCCGGTGTGGTGCAGTAAAATGACAGACGGGGAGACAATAATTAATTTCTCATCTCAATTTTATGCTGGTTTTATTGTTACACATGACGCGGACTCGACTGTACTCGGAATATTTTCAGAGTCCAAAATGTTCAAGTCCGTGTCAAGTCCGAGTACAAATTCACCCAAGTGCGTGACAAGTCCGAGTTCATTCAAAATTGGACTCGAGTCCGGACTTGAGTCCGAGTCCAAGTTCGAGTACCCCAACTCTAGTTATGTGAATATGTTGTAAAACAGTAATACAAGCAATCAATTGTCAATCAATTGTCATTTTACTTTCCTGAAGAGTCCCATACATACACACATTTATATATATATATATATTTATATTTATATATATATATATATATAT
>NW_015507638.1:31713-47669 GCF_001515645.1 Sinocyclocheilus grahami
ACACCTCTGTTGCCATGTCATCTGAGCCGACAAAGTCAAATAGGTCTTTAAAAAAAGAAATATACATAATATTAAAAGCAGTTAGTTTGCATATCAGTAAAATGCGAGCGCATACACCACACCGGCATTAAAACGCTGTCTTTATGGGCAAACGTGTCACCCTCACATTGGGAGTTCTGCGGGGAATCGGATATGTGTGTTTAGACGTAGGTCATATGTCCAGATATAGGATATGTATCCGATTAAAATACACATTTGGAAGTGGCTCAGATCGGATGCAAAAAAATCTTTGTGTTTACACTTGTGCAACAAATTCCGATCTGTGTCAGACGTGAACAAAAAATTAGATTTTTGTGCCAGTGTAAATGCAGCCTATTACTTTAAATGTCTATTAAATAATCAGTATCAGAATGAGCTTTATTCGCTAAGTGTGTGAATTTGTTGTGGTTTTTTAGGAGCTCTTGCATACATGTATGCATGCATGCATACATACATACCAGTAGCAAACCATGACTTTTGAACCTTGGCCCTCCCCTGCCCTCGTCAGGGGGGAAAACAGACTACCAGCGTATCTTACAGGGTCTAATCCTAAAAGTCATCTTTGACAATTTCACCTTTGAAATAAGTGGCTATTCCAGCCTTAATGTGGTCACATACCAGACGAGAAGCATAGTGCTGCGCCACACCATGTCTTTAAATCAACTAATTGAATATTTGAAAACCGTGACCCATCCCTAGTAGCCTGTGCATTCAGCATGCAATTCTGCTCTGATTCTTCGTCGGAGAAGTGATGCTGCAGTTTCAAGGAGGTCATTTTGAATGTCACTTTTGCATTAGCTGGAAGCTCATCAAGGCTTTGGTTTATCTCGGGCCATATTAACAATGCACTTTAAACAACTCAAAAAACTTTCCTCTGTTCAGGCTTTCTGTGTCTTCCTTGTGACCACGCAGTGCAATGCCTTGTTTCGCACAGAAAAGCTAAATGTCAATGATAACTTGACATGTGCCCGGTTTCTTTCAATCAGGGGTGTGTTTCCCAAAAGCAACTATGGTCGCAAGTTCCGTCGTTACCAGTAGACTGTAGAGCAGTGCTCGCCAACCCGTCGATCTTTATCACTGTCCCAGTAGATCCCGAAAATAACAGTAAAATAAGTACAAAAATGCATTACATTTCTGGGGTTATATTAATGTATCACTGAAGGGAACTGTCTTGAGAAAAGTTTCGATGGCAATGGCATTTTCTTCTCCGTATAAAGCGCAGCACTGCTTTGTTTACAAAAACTTTGTTTTTGTTTACTGCTTTTGTAAACAAGGAAACGCTATATTGCGGTCGGTTCATAAGCAGTGTTGCCAAGTCCGTGGTTTTCCCGCAGAGTTGGGATACTTTAACACTGTTGCCGCGGGTTGTTGTTCATGTCCGTGGGTTGAAGCGACCCCAATAACGTGATATTTAGCCCCTGGAATGTGAATTTTACTGGAAGATCCCCGCCAAAAAACATGTATTTTACCCCTGCAATGCGATTTTTACAGGCGAACCCTCCTCGAAACGCTATTGGACTAATTTTATTGCAAAAACCTGGCAACCCTGTTCATAACACACACTCACATGTCTGGTTTGCTATCCTTGTGGGGACTCTCCGTAGGCGTAATGGTTTTTATACTGCACATACCGTATATTCTATTGTCCTACACCAACCCTACCCCTAAACCTACCCCTCACAGGAGACTTTCTGCATTTTTAGATTTTCAAAAAACTTAATTCTGTGTGATTTATAAGCTCGTTTACCCGTGGGGACCTCAATTTAGGTCCCCACCGTGACATGAGTCTCCATGAGTCTGTGTGTATTCAGGTTTAAGTCCCCACCAGAATAGAAAAACAGGCACACACACGCACACACAAACAAACAAATCATGTTCTAAATGTATTTTTAATAGGCATACTGTCAATTTTTCCTTTCAGCTGTGGGCAGGAGTCAACAAATTTCTGCAGATCTTTTGCATATACTTGCAAAGTTGTCCCTGCAGAATATGAGGGAGCAGAAAAGTCCTCCCCCTCTGATGCAGTTTTCACCTGTGAACACAATTAGAGAAAAATACATTGCCAAAAAAAACAACAATAACTGGTAATACATGTCAAGTTTGCATAATGTAAAGAAGTGTTGCACAAAGTTTATATTTAACCAAATATAAAAAATAAGGACTTCTGTGAGGACTCTGTGTCACATGTTTCAAGGCAAATGAACATGAGTTGCCAACACTGTGATATAGTAAAGCAATAAATAATAAAATAGCAAAGGACTACAAAAGTACACAAACTTAATAGAATAACAAAATAGAGAATATGCAACAGTCAGTAGGTGACAGTCAACTCCACTCTGATGGGCTCCAATTCACCTTAAACCCTGGGTATACTCTGTGCCTTACGAAAATTAAACGTGTTTATACCATAGTTTAAAAAAAAGAAACATTGTTACTATAGTTAAACCACAAAAAAATGTGGTTAAAACCTCTTCAGCCCTGTTGCATATTTTGCATTTTTACAGAATTAGGCATACCTGAATTTAAAAGTGTGCCCTACCCACAAACATGAGAGTAAATTTATAAAAGAAATAGTCTCTATGTACAGAAAACCCTGTAAATTTTAACACGTGGTGTTGTTTTATTTGTTCATAGTTTTATGACAAACACAAATAAAAATATTCCTGATAAGTTACTCACCCCTATGTCATCCGAGATGTTCATGACTTTCTTTCTTCAGTCGCAAAGAAATTAAGTTTTTTGAGGAAAACATTCAGTGGACTTTTCAAGCTTCAAAGGGCTCTACACGATCCCCAGCTGTGGAATAAGGGTCTTATCTAGCAAAACGATCGATCATTTAAAAAAAATATATATATATAGTTGTACACTTTTTAACCACAAATGCTGGGCAAGCATTAGCTTTGGTCACTTGACTCCATTGAGGAAACCCCTCCCACGCTGTCTACACAACACAACACAACTCTCCATAATCACTGCTGACTATGAATGCTTATCTTATTTAAATCACCCCGTTTTGGTTAATTTACCAGATTTATATTAAATAAGGGAGAAATCCCAAATATGCTGTATTAGGGACCACAGGACCAAAGCTTAAAACAGTAATATAGTGATAGACAGACATAGACTGAAATACCATTTTACATACTTACAACTATCATCGTGTCACACTCCTAATGATACTGAATGTTGTTATATCGCTAGTAAACATACTTTCTGGAACTATTATTTGCTCATTATCTTTTGGAACTGCATGGGCATTACAGTCAATACCATATTCATCATATTCTTCCTTGTGAGAAGCTCCAGATTTGGCTGCAAGAACGTACATCACCAAGGGTGTCATGAATTGGCCTGAACTTAAAGTATGCTGGTTCCACTGCTGGCAAAAGTGGAGTCCAAGATTTCAGAGACATCCATATACTGTAAAAGTTTCCTATAGAAGTCTGCCCCCAGCCTACTGACATCAGCCCAATGCAGAGCACTACAGAGGGGGTGTCTGAAGTAAAGAAACGCAGTGATGACGTAACGCTAAGTATCCCCAGTTTCACTGAACAAAAATATAAACCTTTAAATATAAAAAATATTATTGTGGCCAGCCTAAGGCACACCTGTGCAATAACCATTCTGTCTAATCAGCATCTTGATATGCCACACCTGTGAGGTGGATGGATTATCTCGGCAAAGGAGAAGTGCTCACTAACACAGATTTAGACAGATTTGTGAACAATATTTGAGAGAAACAGGCCTTTTGTGTACCTAGAAAAACTCTTAGATCTTTGAGTTCAGCTCATGAAAAATGGGGGCAAAAACAAAAGTGTTGCGTTTATATTTTTGTTCAGTGTATATGTGAAGTGGACTGGTCACATATTTGTTGAGCATAAACAAAACTGTCATTACTACAACTATGAAAATAAAAATTAAGTAACTTACAGATGAATAATGAATTTAACTGATCTGAATTGATTTGAATATTATTACATAAAACAAAAACTTACATTTTCTAGACCAATATATTCAAAAGTTCAACTATATGTCCACGAAACAAGTTTTAGACCAGGGATGTCCAAACTCTGTCCTGGAGGGCCACTGTCCTGCAGAGTTTAAACCTGCCTGGAAGTTTCTAGTATGTCTAGTAAGACTGATTATCTGCTTCAGATGTGTTTAAAAACAAACCTCATTGGTTCTCACGTCAAGCGCTTTAGTACTTTTAACTCAAATACCATACTTTTACATATAAAAGGTTAAAAATCATTAATAAGACATGCTTCAAAATATATTCTATAATTTTATTGATTCTCATTTGCTACATAAAACAAATGTTATGTATTAGATCAAATAAGCACAGAATTGTCTTTGTGTTGCTGCCTGAGAATGTGTCAGTGATCAGCCATATTTCCCTCAGCAGGACTCACTCACTCACTCACTCACTCACACACACACACACTGATCTTACTATCTATATGAGGATTTATTACAGTTAATGATTTATCATGCAGCTCAAAGAATTATGGGTATAATAATCAATTCTGTACATCAAATCAGTTTCACTGTTGACCCAATAAAAACATAAAACCCAGGATAGAGGGGCTGAGTGAATGTGGTCTGTAATGTGTGGATGAGGTTCATTGTGTCAGAGACGCTGTAGAAGGACAGAGTTCCTGCACTGTGATCCACAAACACTCCTATTCTGCTGCTGATGATGGGCTTCACACTGAGATCAGTCTCTATCTTATTGTGTATGAATGAGTATTTATCAGTAGGGCACTCCAAACTCCAGGACTGATCATTAGATCCAAACACACAATTACTACCATCTCCCTTCCTGCTGATGCACTTATATGACACTGATACACGCACACCATCACGTCCACTCCACTCAATCTCCCAGTAACAGCGTCCACACACACTCTCTCTACACAACACCTGAGGATACTCATCAGATCTGTCTGGATGATCAGGATACGGCTGTTTCTCTCTCACATGTCACCTTTCTGTTCTCCTCAGACAGACTGAGACGAGTATTTGCTGTGTTTGGATCCAGTGTGAGAAAACAGACCCCTGAACACAAGAAGAGAGACAGTAATAATAACAACAATCACTACAGCTGTGTGTGTGTGTGTGTGTGTGTTTGTAGACGTACATTGTTGTGGTCCTGTAATCCTGAACTCTCCTCCATGATCCACACTAGAAAACACACGGTGTCACATTCAATTAGTAAACACACACACACACACACACACATTGGGTTTCCATGTTTCATGTGGACTTTCCATAGGGTTTTTGTACTGTTCAGATTGTATATTCTCCCTTATTAACCCTAAACACAACATTAACAGATAACTTTCTGCATACACTTTCAAAAACATCTTTTATTATGATATAAGCTCTTGTCCTCATGGGGACAAAAAATATCCTCATAAGAGCAAAAATTTGACGTATTACAATCTTTACACACACACACTGCTTTCCATGTTTTATGGGTTCATTCCATAGGCGGAATGGTTTTTATACTGTGGAAACTGTATTTTCTATCCCCTTACCCTAAACCTGCCCCTCACACAAAACTACAGGCATTTTTAGATTTTCAAAACACTTTATTCTATATCATTTAAAAGCTGTTTTCCTCATGGGGACCAAAAAAATGTCCCCACAAGGTCAAAAATGACTGGTATTGCTATACTTGTGGGAACATTTGGTCCCTATAACGTAGGGAAAACCAGGACACATACAAAATAAAGAAAAAGAAAGAAAGAATCGACTCTGAACAGCCTGAAAGCGTCGGTAGTAATTCAAATCCCACTTCCTTGACGGCTACACGTCACAGGGTAACACTATAGACGTAGCTTGACGTTTGATCTTGGGGGGGCCAAACCGAGCCGGTCAATTTGGTTAGTCGTACTTTTAAACACATTTTAGTTTTGCTCTTGTAAATCTACAAATTCACATTCACACAGAGCAGCGGCAAGCACGTGAGGTTGTCATGGCAATGAAACATTGCATGAGAAATACAGCTGCGCTTCTATTCTGCCATACTAAACTTAGCAATAAACACGTTGAAAATGCACAATAAACATGTCTGTCAAAACGATCTCAAAGGAGGCTTTTATTAAGCACATCAAGGAGTGAATTACTCGTCCACTGTTTTAAAACATTGTTGGGCTTGGTTTAAGTTGACGCACAATGGCAGGCGCACACTTTCTATTTAGTCTCACTGAATAGATGATAAACAGTTTATATTCTAAAATCTATTTATAGGTTGTGTTCTGTGTAAATGAAATAACATTTGGATGTAAATGCTCTGCATAAAAGTAGAACACTGAGCCGCTAAAACGGCTGCGTCCTGGATCACCTTTATCTGATTGTCCGGGTCCGGAGTCATCAAGCTCGGCATTGACATCTTCATCTGAGTTTTTTCATTGTCTCCAGATTTCTCTGCCGTTTGTGTACGTTGTTAAAAATGTGGAATATCATTTTATGCCACACAACAGGCAAGCATTATACCAGTCATCCACCAAAATGCAGATTTGTCACGTGACGATTCTTATGCAAACGAGATCGAGGGAGACGTTAAGTTTGTTTTGATTTATTAATTTACTTACAATAACAATTTAAAATGTATAAACTTTTACATGTATTATTAACTACATTATATGCATATTTACTTATGTTCTACGTTAGACGGCCGCAAACAACTTGCCCCGCCCTCAAACATTTGCTGTGTCCCACTCTGTGAAAGTAAATTAAATTTATTTTTTTACTTCCGAAAGATGAGGCTGCAAAGAATCAGTGGTTAAAATTCACAGCAGTACAACCCCAATCTTTGTTTGTGTTTCTTCACTTTTCTAATCTCTGAGAGTTCAAAGCGGGATTCACAAAACACTTTGTACTTGAAAGATGAGCTCAGTACCCAGTTTATTTGGACCAGCTGACTCCACTGAATCGTAACCTGTAAGTATGATAAATAATAGATGTTTATATTTTTATTGAGCGTTCAAAATACAGAACTATGGCAATGTGTGTATCGTTTCCGACACGCGCTGTACGCGGTAGACCAATCACAACAGACTGAACCATCTGACCAATGAGAGCAGAGTAGGCTCACAGAAAGGAGGGGTTTAGAGAGACTGAATCTTAGAACTGCTTTCAATGAATCGTTTGAGAATCGTTGGAAAATGAGGTGATATTAAATGCATATTTAAAAAATGGCATAATAGGGGCACTTTAAAGGTGCTGTATGTAGGATTGACACCGAGTGGTTGAACTAGGTATTGCAATTCAAATTCAAAATATTGGAGAGGGTTTTTTTCACCCGGCCCCTCCACCTCAGAATTGATGCACACACAGGTTGCCAGATTGACGACACCAACAGGAACGAGCGCACTTGATGATGAACGGAATACGCTGTGTTTTCTGCCAACTGGCAGTGGACGGGTTTCACAAACCAAAACAGAGACTGACATTCCGGCCCGGAACGCACATTTTCAAAGGAGAATAACTGACTGTAGCATTGTTTTTCAGATAAACAAGTGTGTTAACTTAGCATTTTTCTTAAATATCTGCAAACATATTATGGTATTTTTATGCTTTAGTAGAGTCAAAAACTTGCATACAGCACCTTTAAATCCCAATGAGTCCTTTGTTCTATGCTGTTTTGACTTATTGAATGAAAAGAACATTGTAACGCGCCTCCCACCATATAAATTGCAATAAGCCTTGATATGAAACAAATATATATTCAAATTGATATATTCTGTCCGTTTACAAAATTCAAACAGTTGTTTTGCTGCTCTTTAATGTGGCATGACATATCGCTGTAGTGCCTCAGTACAAGCTAAGTGGCAATGCAAAGCGCGCATGACCCGATCATCTCTTCCGATTTACTACTAGCAGAGCTGGGTAGATTACTTACAAATTGTAAGCACTTGTTAAAATTACAAATGACTTGCTTCTTGCGTCAGACCAAGGCTGTATCTCATTGCTAGTTTTACTTGATCTTAGTGCTGCGTTCGACACTATAGATCAGGGTTTCTCAAATTTTGCCCTGGAGGGCCAATGTGCTGCAGAGTTTAGCTCCAACCCTGAGAAACACTGAGGCTGCCGTCTGCGGCGCCATAATCGCTATGTATATACAGGTGCATCTCAATGAATTAGAATGTCGTGGAAAAGTTCCACCATGGTGTTACTGTGCTTGATTGGCCTGCAAACTCGCCTGAGCTAAACCCCTTAGAGAATCTATGGGGTTTTGTCAAGAGGAAGATGAGAGACACCAGACCCAACAATGCAGATGACCTGAAGGCCGCTATCAAAGCAACCTGGGCTTCCATACCACCTCAGCAGTGCCACAGGCTGATTGTCTCCATGCCACGCCGCACTGATGCAGTAATTCATGCAAAAGGAGGCCCAACCTAGTATTGAGTACATGTACAGTAAATGAACATACTTTCCAGAAGGCCAACAATTCACTAAAAATGTTTTTTTTATTGGTCTTATGAAGTATTCTAATTTGTTGAGATAGTGAATTGGTGGGTTTTTGTGAAATGTGAGCCAAAATCATACCAATTAAAAGAACCAAAGACTTAAACTACTTCAGTCTGTGTGCATAGAATTTATTTAATACACGAGTTTCACAATTTGAGTTGAATTACTGAAATAAATGAACTTTTCCACGACATTCTAATTTACTGAGATGCACCTGTATATATATATGCATATGCGTGTAAAGTTAGATAATATTTATATATATATTTATACATTCTATAATACTTGTGTGTGAGTGTGCATACATTTATGTGTGTGGCTGTGTGCATAAATACACATATGAGTGTGTAATGGCCAAATAGTTTCTCTCTGTGCACATTTTCCACACTGTTATATGTATTTATATGTATATGTGTGTGTGTATCTGTGTCTGTTTTTTTAAAGTAATTCCAGTTATTCATATAATTATTTACAGGTAGAACACAGCGAGGCAGAGGTCCGATGCATGTCAAGTACATCAACATGGTGCTGCTTTCAGAGTAAGAAGAGGCATAAGGCAGGTTTGTGGTCTTTCAGGAATCCTGTATGCCTTTGCAATTGACAATCACTATTGGTCACACTAAGAAACAAGCTGGGTGGCATAGCAACAGTGTGTCCGTCCACCTCAGACCTGATAACTGCTAGACTTAGTGTCTATGCTGATGATGACACTGGTATTATTAAATCTACCCTGGATGTCATAATTTAAAAAAATTCTCTGGAGGTTTATCAGAAAGACTCCTCTCAAATCAACTGGCAAATGTGCATCCTTTTTAGTGGGAGAATGGAGGCCCTCCAGTACTTCCTCAGAACTGTTCCTGGAGTCTAGAGGGGTTTTAAGTGCTGGGAGTTTTCCTTGGGACTGACCAATATATTTAAGGGCCAAGGGTTGATTGAGTTGGCAGCCAAGGTTAAAGCTATGAGGTTAAAGACGGTCCAAAACCTACTCTACCCTGTGGAATTTAGGTCATGGGTGTCGTTTTGTCTGGCTTTGATCAGAACTTTTGGTGGGTTCTGTCTTGATAGGCAACAGTTTTTTAAGATGGAAATTGTTTAATTGTTGAAATTTTATGATTCCGTGCTAAACTCTTGTATAGGTTTTTAGCTGATTAGACATGAAAATAATAATTTTGGCCTTGAAGAACCACTGTTTTACAGCTCTTTTCTTAGGTGATAATATTTGCACATCTAATACAATTGTTAAAAAAAATTATGAAAAAGGACTGACCAAAGTTTCAGACTTGTTTGAAACTTTGTCTAAAATGTCTACAGTATGGAGGTCAATGGTGGACATTTGTAATCAGGCTGGTTTTAGATCAGTCAGGACGATAAAGCGGCTCACAGGTGGGTTGAAAGCAGCTCGTTTCCACACTCCTCCTATTTGTTAACTGTTTTCTGTCTGGAGGTCCTTCTAGGTTTTTTTTTTTTTTCTCCTTAGTCACTTGTGTCTCTGAAGGTTTGTGTTGAAGATGGTCAGGAAGGAAAGTTGCTGACATTTAACAGATTACAAAAGCTTGACTTTCAGGTGGCCGGAAAGAGAGACCTCTATCAGATATGTGCTAAAGTGGATTATTTTGAGCATATTAAAGACAGAGGTAATACTAAATGGAGAAAATTTTGAACCGTTCTAACGGTGGAGGCTTTTCTAACTAAATGATCTGGAGATCTAAATTTAACTAAAAAGATTTTCCCTCTTGAATTTTCTGTTCTTTACCAGAATCTGTATTTCATGTTTTTACTGAGTGTTTTAGATTGGTTCCATTATTTACATTGCTTGAAAGATTACTTGGAGATTTGGGTTTTGTTTTTAACAAGACACTTTTTATCTATGGATGCAAGTATTCAAAAGTGCACAGACAGCTTTTTTTCTCTCTCTCTCTCTCTCTCTCTGTCTTTATTTTTCTTCTTTTCTTATATCTCCTGAACACATTGCAATGTGATATGTGTGGGGTATCATGTAGTGTTTGTATTTAGATGTTTTAATAAAGTGTGTTAAGTCAAAGTCTCTCTGCCACTTCCTGAATTCCAAATAGCAAATTAAAGTTCTGTGCTGGTCTTTATATAGACACGTATTAACAATACCTGTGTTCCTTGAAATCATGTGACATAACAGAAACTGAATGTGTTTGTTCTATTTGGTTAATCATGCACAATGTCTACAGAGAAACTCCTCTTTATAAAATAGGACTAAGGCGGCATCACAGATACCAACCTTGGTTTTTAATCTTTTTAAAAGAACGCAGTGATCCACAGTATCAAAAGCCGCACTTAAATCCAACAATACCAAAATTGCACTATTTCCGGAATCCACAAATAGTAACAAGTCATTTACCACCCTTAACAAGGCAATTTCAGTGCTATGCTTAGCTCTGAAACCAGACTGAAAAGGATCCAGTATATTATTCCCAATTAAGTAGGGGGATAACTGATTTAAAACCAGCTTCTTCAATAATTTTTTTATAAAAATGTCCATTTTGTTTAAGTCAGATGGATCCAGATTTGCTTTTGTAAGCAACGGATGAACCACTGTGTTTAAAACAAGATGGGACAGAACTTGTTTGTAGAGAACTGTTGATAACAGAAATAATATTCGGTGTTACAGAATCCAGCACTTCCTTAAGTAATGTAGTTGGAATAATGTCAAGAGAGCAAGTGGTTGATCTTAAACGGGAGACAATATCCATCAACTCCAAATGCGAGATAGGATAAAAATGTGATGCAAGAACACTCATGCACTGCGCCTTGTTTACGAGTAGAGGAACGCACACGCATGCGTCGTGGTACTCTCATTAATGGCACCTAACCCAGAGTACCTTAACACCTGCATAGCAACACCCTAGCAACCATTCATTTAAGCTTACTTTCTAATATATTTTATATCTATCTACATTTTCAAACTTTAAAACTGTTTCAAACTTCAAGCTTTGACAACTAATTCTAACTTTCAAACTAGGCTTTCTCAAGCCAACCTACAAACTTTTTTTGTATCTAGTTAAGATGCTTCTTTTTCTTCTGAGACTAAATTTTAAAGACTTTATCTCCTCCTAGAGTTTTGAAGCTACAACCACCGAACTCAGGTCAGACCTTCAGACTCTTCTGACTTGGGTATCTTTTCTAACTAATCAGACTTATGATTTTTGTTAAAGAGAACATTATTTGGTGTATTTGGTGTAATGAAATGTGTTTATGCGGTTTAAGGTTCAAAACACATTATTTTCCACATACTGTACATTATTGTTTCTCCTCTATGCCCCGCCTTTCTGAAACGCGTCGATGTTTACAAAGCTCATCGATCTGAAAAGCGAGGTGTGCTCTGATTGGCCAGCTATCCAGTGCATTGTGATTGGCCGAATACCTTAAGCGTGTGACGGAAATGTTACGCCCCTTACCATACTGTGATGATGCCCTGTCAGGCCGGAGCAATGATTCAAAAACATGAAAACCCATTATAAACGAGGCATTTGTTGCATCCAGTGGGGACATAATTATGGATTATAATGACTTATACTGTCTTTATACGCGTTGCGTTGCATCGCGCCACGTAAACATAAAACCATGTCTGCATTTGTGATCGGAGAGATGACAAACAACAAGCCCTACTCTACACTGCACATCTTGCTTTTCAGACCGATGAGCTTTGTAAAAATCGACACGTTTCAGAAAGGCGGAGCATAAAGGAGAAACAATAATGTACAGTATGTGGAAATAGTGTTTTTTAACCTTAAACCACATAAACACATTTCATTACACCAAATTCACAAAATAATGTTATTTTTAGCAACATAATATGACCCCTTTAAGAGAGATTATGTTGTGAATAAAATTGTTTATCCAAAAATAAAACGTCTTATCACTTAACCTTTATTTTGTTTCTTATCCATATGACTTACAAAAGGAGAGATGTTAGACAGAATGATGTGCTTTTTCATATAGCTAATTAAATGGTGAATGAGAGAGTTTCTCTGTCAACTCATTTTGTATGGCAAATATATTTATATGTATAAATTCATTGTATAATAATTGTAATTACATATGATTTTCAAAAGCTTACTTTATTCATGTTAGAATATGTATAACTCTATTTTAACTAATTGCAAAAGCTGAATAATCAATCAAAATATACTGATTAATCAGTGAAATAATCGAAGATTAGTCGATTAATCGTTCCAATAATAGTTAGATTAATCGATTATCAAAATAATTGTTTGTTGCAGCCCTTGTAGTGCACATCAGTGATGCTAAATCAAGCCAATATTTATCATTATTTCACAAAAAGAATTTAGCTTTTTTCTAAGCAAGTACAGCAGCGCTTTAAAAATTAAAAAAATCAAATAAAAAATACACGTAACTACAGTCGTTTTCCTCTGGTTCCTCACTTGCTGCGCTTGGGGTGATGCTTCCCCCATAAATATATTAAGCAGCAACATTTCCTGCTAGTTTCTTATTTCATTCTCATTGCTTAAAGCTATGTTGGCAAATATGCTATTGTCAAATATTGCTCGTTGTTTAAGGCTAGTTGTTCAGTAACATGTTTGTTTGCGAGGCACGCTGTTGCTTTAGGCTTATTGGTTGTACTTTGACACACTGGTAACATTAAGGTTACCCAGTTCAACTTACCACAGCTGAGGCTTGTTTTTAAATCTGTTTAAGACTGTCTGATATGAAACAGGCTTGCTGCTTAAGGCTCATCTAGTATTGAGGATGCTGTTTCATTAAACACATCCTAGGTGTATGATTATTTCCATCAAGCTGTGTTTAAGTCCGTGATATGCTGTTGCTTAAAGCTATACAGTGTATCGGTAATGTGCTTGATACTTAACTTGTAGTATGTAGATTTTTTTTTTTATTAATGCAAACGATTATCTGGATAGGGCAACATGCTGTTGCCTAAACTTCGGGTATTGACCATATGCTGTACTGCATTAAAGGGGCATGTTGCTCTTCTCAGCTGCATATTAAAGAAGAGCACCCCTTCACTGCTTCCTCTTCTTAAAGGGCATGCTGCCCCAGTCCTACTTTGCTGATCAAATTCAGTTTGTATCTATGGGTGGTCACAGGTCCGTGGTTGGGTCGATACAAACTGGTGTCCCCCAGGGCTCTGTTTTCAGCTCTTTACTTTCTAGCGTGGTCAACTACAGAGATCACTTCACCTTAACGACCACGTGTATGCTGATGACACAGATTTATATTAATTTAAAACCCAAGTCAATATGTGGATGTTTCTTACCTTTTAAAATGCATAGCTGAGATAAAGATATGAATGTCTAAATTTTTTTATTTTTTATTAAATAGATCGAAAACTGAAATTACTTGTCACTCCCCATCAGCTGCGTAATGCTGCACAACAAAATAAAATTTAAAGTTGAGATGGCTTGTGGCTTGTGTCTATATATATATATGTGTATACTGTATATATAGTTAATACATTAGTATTTTATCTTATCATAACTGTTACCCAACAAAGAACCTTGTGTACATTTCTCTGTAAAACATCCCGAGGAAGGAGCTTACTTTTTCATTTGTTTGAGGACCCACCTTTCTTGGCAGACTAGTTCGACTCGTCACAACGTGCCTACACTACACAATAATCTACCTCCCATTCCATGTGTATTTCATTTTCTTTATTACTTACAAAACAAACACTTGCTCTCCATTTCACTCTAAGAGTGTTCTGGCCTCTCATCACTTTACTCAGGTAATATATTTTAAAATGATTTCATACACCATAAATTAGTCAATGATAATCATTTTGCAATTATATCACTTTTACAGAACATGCATTCAATGCAAGTCTCTGCTTTTGACTCTGTTTTTGATGTTGATTTTTTACAAATGAATTTCAATTGTATTCTGTTTCATTAACTACCTTAAACATCTGATTTATTAAGTAACTGTATTTGTTCTTTTTCTTCACTCTTTCTCTCTCTCAAGTACACTTTGGAACTTGAAACATGGAGGTGAGAAATACTTGTTTGGGTAACACTTTACAATATGTATGCACTAATTAATTAAGTATGCACAATTTAATGGGGAAGTCGTGGCCTAATGGTGAGAGAGTTGGACTCGTAACCCAAAGGTTGTGGGTTCGAGTCTTGTACCGGCAGGGATTGTAGGTGGGGGGAGTGAATGTACAGCGCTCTCTCCCACCTTCAATACCACGACTGAGCCCTTGAGCAAGGCACCGAACCCTCAACTGCTCGCCGGGCGCCGCAGCATAAATGGCTGCCCACTGCTCCGGGTGTGTGTTCACTGTGTGTGTGTTCACTGCTGGATGGGTTAAATGCAGAGCACTAATTCCTAGTATGGGTCACCATACTTGGTCACATATCACTTCACTCACTCACTCACTCAATTAATTCATGTTTAACTAATCAGAATCAGAATCAGAAGAGCTTTATAACCAAGTACACACAAGGAATTTGACTTGACGACAGGAGCTTCCAGTGTAGAAGAAAGTACAAACATAGTGCAGACATACAGACATAAGTAGACATACATAGGAATAACACAGTAGGGATGTAATATAAAACTAGTATAATAAAAAAATAAAAATAAAAAAATAAAATAAAAAAATTTAATAATGTACTATATACAGAAATAGAAGTATAGGAAAAAATTTAATTGTTTAGATAAATGTACAGATATGTTTATTAGTGTGCAGATAGATATGTTATTTACAAAGTGTGCAGTTTAATATAAATATACTATGTTAGTTGTATAATTTTGAAAGCTTAATTGTTTAGACTGAGTATAGCCTGTGGGAAAAAACTGTTCTTGTGCCTTGCTGTTCTGGTGGTCAGTGCTCTGTAGCGCCGACCAGAAGGCAACAGTTCGAAGAGAGAGTGGGCTGGGTGTGAGGGGTCCAAGGTGATTTTTTTAGCCCTTTTCCTCACTCTGGAGATGTAAAGATCTTGGAGGCTGGGCAGAGGGGCACCAATAATCCTCTCAGCAGTCCTGACTGTCCGTTGTAGTCTCTTGATGTCTGATTTGGTAGCTGAACCAAACCAGACAGTTATGGATGAACACAGGACAGACTCAATGATAGCAGAGTAGAACTGTTTAAGCAGCTCCTGTGGCAGGTTGAATTTCCTCAGCTGGCGAAGGAAGTACAACCTCTGCTGGGCCTTTTTTGCAATGGAGTCTATGTGAGTGTCCCACTTCAGGTCCTGAGAGATTGTGGTGCCCAGGAACCTGAATGACTCCACTGCAGTCACAGTGCTGTCCATGATGGTGAGTGGGGGGAGTGCAGGGGGTTTTCTCCTGAAGTCCACGATCATCTCCACAGTTTTGACCGTGTTAAGCTCCAGGTTGTTAAGACTGCACCAGACAGCCAGCTCTTTAACCTCCTGTCTGTAAGCAGACTCGTCTCCATCCTTGATGAGGCCGATGACTGTAGTGTC
>NW_015507638.1:48313-58885 GCF_001515645.1 Sinocyclocheilus grahami
CTTTATTGCTGTGTAACAGTGATCCAAAATAGTGCTGTCTCTGGTGGGACACGTAATGTGCTGCTTGTATTTTGGCAGTTCACGGGAGAGATTTGATTTGTTAAAGTCTCCAAGAATGATTAAAATAGAGTCTGGGTACCTTTGCTCCATTTCAGTTATTTGTTCGGCCAGCTGTTGCATCGCGGCGCTCACGCACGCGTCCGGAGGCACGTACACATTCACAAGAATGAAAGAGGAAAACTCCCGCGGCGAGTAGAACGGTTTACAGTTTATGATGAGTGCCTCTAAATTAGGACAGCATACCTTTTTCAGCGTTGTTACATCTGAACACCAACTTTCGTTAATGCACAGGTACCTAATAAGTTAATGACTGAAGTCATAATGATCTCTTTACAAAACACTAGCTAATGATTAATTAAAGCAATTATATAATATTTATCTGTAGTTTACAGGCTGTTAATTTTAAAACTACACATAATAATGTATAAACAGCTGAATTCCTCCAACAGACTTTCATTTAATATTGACACAAAATGTGTTAACTAGAGTGCCACACATACAGTGGGGCAAAAAAGTATTTAGTCAGCCACCAATTGTGCAAGTTCTCCCACTTAAAAAGATGAGAGAGGCCTGTAATTTTCATTATAGGTATACCTCAACTATGAGACAAAATGAGAAAAAAAATCCAGAAAATCACATTGTAGGATTTTTAAAGAATTAATTGGTAAATTCCTCGGTAAAATAAGTATTTGGTCACCTACAAACAAGCAAGATTTCTGGCTCTCACAGACCTGTAACTTCTTCTTTAAGAGGCTCCTCTGTCCTCCACTCGTTACCTGTATTAATGGCATCTGTTTGAACTTGTTATCAGTTAATTTTTGTACACATTTCTTCTAAGATTGTGGTAAGTAACACAATTTACACTATTAGTTAATACTAGATGTTGATAAGAAATTAATGCAAACTGGCAAATATAATTATTAGCAATTCACATATGACTTAATTTATTGACCAGATAGATTCTATTTGTTGTTAATGTGGTAATCATTTTAATATTTTTTTATTAAATATGCCTTTCTCACTCTAATGTTTATCTAGAAAGTCGTAAGTTCAATAGTGTCAGGAAAGTGGAAAAACGAACTCGGTTCTGTGATGGAGATGAAGGAGAAGGAGAATGGTCAGATTATTGGGACATACCTAACTGCTGTTACTTCAAAAGAGTCCAGCCACACTGAAGAAACTGCTGACCTTGTGGGCTACATCAATACAGACCAGACTAAACAGACCACTACTATTGCCTTCTGCATGGCCTGGAAGATAGAAGGTGGGTTTAGCCCAGAGTTGTCCAAACTCGGTCCTGGAGGGCCACTGTCCTGCAGAATTTAGCTCCAGCTTGCCTCACCACATCTCCCTGGAAGTTTCTAGAATGCAGGGCTTAAAGTTCTCCGGCGTGCGGCATTTGGCTGCGAGGGAAAAAAGTTGTCCTACATTTAAATATCACGTTCGAGTTGAGTTCGCCTACTAATGTATGAGAGGAACACAGCTTTCACTCTCAACCAAACATTACTAGCCAATCAGAAGTTTTTGCTCTTATGAACATGAGACGCGCATTAGCTGATGAATAGAAAAGAAGCCTAGGTCTCGAGCGTGACACATTGAAAAAGCTGCAAGGCGCAATGGTCAAAGATTTCCATCTAGCGTCATATTTACATAGAAAAGCTATTAAAAAAGCAGCAGAGCTTTGTAAACTGCTCAGAGTAATCACGTCATCTCCATAAGAACGATATGATTGCCAGAACAAATTTACAGTGTTCACACATGATCTCTTAACGGTAACTTCCCGGTAATTTACCAGTAAAGACTGTATGTGTGAAAGGGGCTAAACTCTTCCTCTGCATATGCGGTGAGTTTGGGTTGCTTAATTAACGTTAATCTGGGAAAACTCACTTGATTTGTAACGTAAATCATTTAAACCTATGCCAACACAGGAGAATACATCAACATATTTCTAAATATGCGATTTATTGTACATCGCGATTTCAAAATAAAAGTTTCTGACATTGTATGTGGCCAAATATTAAAAGTAAATGGATTTAAACGTCGTTGAATCACATGAAACATCACCAGGCCGTTGGCGCCCTTTGCAGGTATTTGTTATCATATAGGCAAATTACATTATGTATTTAACAGTGTTGTTCAATAAAACCATGTACTTGGTTTTGATACTTTATTTGAGGCCAATTATTATTGCCTCATCGTTACTTTATATATAAATATAGTCATATTAAAGCCTGTTTTTCCACTTAGTTCTACTTGTATTACTAAAAAAAATCTGATTATAATCATATAAATATAATCATATAATCAAATAAATAATCAGATTACTTGATTAGCAAAATAATCATTAGTTAAGCACTAGATTAGTTAAAACATTTCAAAATACAACTGCATTGTTTTACTTTTTGTGATTAAAAAGACAAATATTTTGTCATTTGAAAATGTCTTAAAGTATTAAAATATTGTCTCGTTCTTGTGAACCAGTATCTGTACGAACCCTGTTTAAGTTACCAGTTCTTGGACCATTTTAATGTTTTTTGTTGTTGTCATTTGAACCGAACTGTAGTTTTCTGTAATAAACGGTCTGTGTATATTTCCTATTTTATATTCATTTCCTAGTATTTATTTTACCATTATTTCTTTTGAACAAAACAATTTCAGAAATGTCATGTTTTAGATTGTAGGTCATCTTGTACCCTGTGTCAAGGACAAAGCTAACCAGCAAAACTTGATATCAAAAGCATCCTAAATGTTACATGTGTTTGCACCATATTATAGTGAGTAAACTTTCTTGGTATTGCTGTTTCAAATATCCCACCATATTCTGTAGTCTGAGCCTGTCAAGGGCTAATGGCAATGGCAGATACGTTACTAGTTAGTTTCAAGGAAAATCATTTTCTTTTTTTGTTTGCCAAATAACCCTGTGTATGTGTCCACCCCCGCAACACCCAAGCCCCGGGAAAAAAGTTCAGCCTCAGGATTTTTTGTTTTGTTTTAACCCCTGAGAATCCTAGTAAGCCCTTGATTAGCTGGTTCTGGTTGAGGTTGAAGCTAAACTCTACAGGACAGAGGCCCTCCATGAGCAGGATTTGACACCCCTGGTTTAGCCAATTGTTGCTTCAGTGCATTAAGACAAAAATACTTATATTATTCATAATATCTACTCTGAATAGTGTAAAAGTTATGAAGCTTTGCTTATCAAATACATGTGTCTTGTTTAAAGGATGCTTAGATAATTTTACCGGAAAACCAGACAGAAATTCTTACGCACAATTTGTTTTGCATAGGCTCGTGTAGTGCATTCACTGGCCAGATCTTCCAGGAAAACAAAGATGGAAGTATCGAGGATGTAATAAAGACCACCTGGATTCTACATTCACCTGTGGATGGCCTCCAAGACAACTGGGAAGCAACATGGTTAGATGTTTAATTTAGGGTATACTCACACTAGGTGATCTGAACTGTGCCGAGCATGTTTGACCCCCAAAAGTCTGGTTTGTTTGATTAGTGTGATCACTCTGTTCCATGCCCTGGCCCATTTAAGTGGTGCGCTCATGAGTGGTTCGATTGGTTTCAGGTGTGGTATGCATGTAGTGTGATTGCTAACGGATTACTAAAAGAGAAACAGTAACTAACACAAGAATAAAGAGAGAGAAAAAAGCACAGATCAGTTTAAAAGGTACCCAATCTAAAGTTGATACTATTCACCATTAGTAAATGTTTGTAAACCTTTGCTAATCATTTATTACCTTTATGGGACTTTTAGCTACTTTAACAACGTTTGTGTAAAGAGTGGTTAGTTAAGTTTAGTTAAATGCTTGCCAAAGACATAACATACATTGTAATTTGGGTGCAAAACGTTTTTTATTGCCTCAACACTTATATTAGTATACTACTGTATATCATTAAACAGGATATTCCTTGAATCATGAAAGTGAAATTGACATGTAGCCAAGTATGGTGTCCCTTACTCAGAATTTGTGCTTTGCATTTAACCCATCAAAGGGCACACACACTTGCTGCAGCATGCGGGGAGCAGTTGGGGGGTCGGGGTCTTACCTCAATCGTAGTATTGAGGGTGGAAGAAAGTGCTGTGCATTTACTCCCACCTACAATCCCTGCCGGTACCGAGACTCAGACCCGCGACCTTTGGGTTACAAGTCAGACTCTCTAACCATTAGGCCACGAATCATACTTCAATAGGAGAAAACAGTTTTTCATCCACTTTTATTTGCTTATTTATCAAAACAATGTAATATAAACAGAACCGTGTTCCCTTATGGTGATCAAATTGACCCCCGTACACATTAACAAAAGCTTTTAATTGTAGTATGACATCTGTTACAGTCATTTGAAGATTTTCAAGAAGTGCTTCATATGAATTGAAAGTTTAAAGACATTTGTAAGCATTTTAATTTGCATGAAATAATGATCTGTTAATCATTAGGTAATGTTTAATAAATTTATTAGTAAACATTAACAAGCACCTTATCTCACGATTCTAGCTATTAAAAATATATTAACTAATGGTCTGTTAAGCATTGTCTGATGTTTGCTAACGGCTTATTAATGAAAGTTATTATAAAGTGAATTAGTTACACTAAGTTTCACAGACCAGGCTTAAGACTAGTCCCAGACTAAAATGCATGTTTGAGCTGTCTTAACTGAATGCAACTTGCATTGACATATCTTAAAATATTTCAGTGCCATTGATTTGTCTCCAGATGCACACCAGAAATGTTTTTTTTCTAAGGCATGTTCTAAGATGTATTTTATTTGCAGTTTATTTCCATCCAAGTCTGTCTGGCTGTAAGTCTGCCTCAGTCTTGTTTTCTTTTCCCCCCCAGATAGCACACGCATGTCTGCAAGATGTCTGTTAAAGATCGCTTCATCTGGAAAGCATCTGCTGTGTAAAATCTGATAGACATCTTTAAAAGGATAGTTCATCCAAAAATGAAAATTTGATGTTTATCTGCTTACCCTCAGGGCATCCAAGATGTAGGTGACTTTGTTTCTTCAGTAGCAGGTAAAATATGATATAAATACTGTTCGGTTTCTGGGACAAACTGTTAATTTCGTGTCTTGGGACATCAATGTGTCGTCACAAGCCGCAGGGTTTAATTTGGATTTGTCTGTGCATGTTTTTTTTACTCTCATAGATTTTGTTACCATTGCCATGCATTATACGACTGATAGACTGCAACGGTTAAAGTTAAAAATAACCATATGTGTTCTACTGAAGAAACAAAGTCACCTACATCTTGGATGCCCTGGGGGTAAGCAGATAAACATCAAATTTTCATTTTTGGATGAACTATCCCTTTAAGATGTCAGTTTTACATTCATTCTAAATCATACACATCTTAAAGGCATTTAAAATTAAAGGCATACGTCTTGCCAATGTTAATGCAGACGGCAAATAGACGTCTCTGTGATGTACGTGTGCTATCAGGGTTCTCTGTTCTTGTTCTTTATCTTTCCTTCAGGAGACTCAACAGCCAGTGCCATCACTATTCACTAATTGCCAATCATCACTTGTAGAGTTAACTTAATTGATTAGTTAACCATCTGGTTAATTCAGCATTTAGCACTGCAAAGAATAGATCCAACACTGCTTCTATGTTAGTTTTTAACACCTGTGGGTGATTTTCATATTTACACCTTGCAGTGTACATTTAACAACGGTGATGGACTAATATTTCCTTTGTATTTTGAATAGTGTTGGAGAGAACACATTCCACAGATGCCCATGAAAGAGATTCTGAAGAACAGGACCAAGTTGCTGTTACCATGCAAGCTACCATGAACCTAATTGTCAAAATAAAGTTTGATTAACATTTTATGTTGTTGATACAAGTTTGTTTGCTCATTCTAGGGATGCAGAAACCTGTATCAATGTACAAATCCATGATATAATAAGACGATAGGGTTTTGTAAAAAAAAAAAAAAAAAAATTTAGAGCAGGGCTAACCAACCCTGCTCCTAAGATGATGCCAGCCTGCAGAGTTTAGCTCCAACCCTAATCAAACCCATTTCAACCAACTAATCAAGGTGTTCAGGGTTACCTGAAAATAACAGGTAAGTCTGTTGGAGCAGGGTTGAAACTGAGGTTAAACAATAACTTTTAAAGGCTGTGCGACTGAAGCAGAAGAATGCACACATGAAATGCATAAACACTGCTCAAAAAGGATGACCAAGGTTTACCAGTGACAGGCAGGCTAGATGATGCCCAGATAGCAAGAACTTTTGGGCCAAATGTGGCCGATAGCTGCCACGTATGGCTTAGATATGGCATGGCTGAACAGATATGGGCCAGATTGTTACCATATATGTTTTGCCATAAGTTTAGAATCTGCGGGAAATGTTCTCTTGGTTCACAACTCCTTTTGAGGTATATGGGCCAGATAACAACAAACACGTAAGAACCAAGTAAGGTTTAGATATGGCAAACTTTGGTAAACATCGACTTCTGGCTAACATTTGGATTACACTTGGAAAGCACTCAAAACCTGAAATCAAATTTGGCAGAAATCCGGCAGGCCACACCTCGGTTGCTATGACTACCGCGCCAATTTGACCGAAAGGTGCAATTTAATCTTCTTCCCTCACGGATTTTCCGTCACATAATTGCTTCAGGTAAGTGATATTTTGGCCTTTTAAAGTAATTTTATTGAAACAGAACTCCCAAAGCTGACACATAATGATGAATGTTTAGTAATGCTTTTGAAGCTTCTGAAACTCGGGCTCTATTGACTGATGTTGTATGAACAGAAACCAGCAGAACAAACTTGACCAAACTCACATCCTCAGTGTCTTTTGGTCTTTCTCTAGATGTTCTCACTGGCTCTGGGGTCACTGAGGATGAAGAGAGCACAGCAGCATCTGGTCCAGATGAGGCAGTAAGAGCTGGAGTGTTGGAGCGTCTCATCCGCGGCACTGGACCATTTCCAGGATGCTGCTGTGGACTTCTCCATCCTCACTGCACACAGCAGTCTGTGGACATTTCAGATCCTGCAAAAATACACAAACATAATACAAAAGCAGTCATTTTAACAGCACAATGTCATTTTATTTCTGTGTTAGAAGTAACATAATGATCATACTTTGTATTTTTGTTTCAGGTTTTCTCTTTTTTCCACAAATGCCACCGTCACCTTTCCTTGCAGGTCCTGCTCCACCACAAAAGCTCTGCAGCAAATGCACAGGAGTCAAGAATCAGAAAAGTGCTGTGATAACTCTGTTTGAAATTACAATAATTCATTAAAATAAACTACAGCTTAATATTTAAAAGATGTTTTATTAATTCCTGTAGTGTACTCACTGAGAGTCTTTGATGGCAGCACTGCTTCATCAGTCTCTCTGCAGCAGATAAACACATGTGTCTCATCTGTTCCTGTAACATCCAGACAAGAGTCAGTCACCTCTGTGATTTATCTGCTCAATACTGCATTTACATGTTGTGTTAACTCACTTTTTATCTAACACAAGTGCTCCACAATTTATCAACAGTACTAATGGACAAATTAAATAGATAACTTCTGTTTAGTTACTTTATGTAGATTTGTTTATTAATGACACAGACTAATACTAAAAACATTTCAGTTATGGGAACAATGGCAATATTATCTCTCTTTTTGGCAAATAATCATTCAGAGTAACGAACCATGGTCATTCAGCGTAACATATATTTATGTAAAAATTAAACAATATACTTATTCTGTATTAAAATACAAAAAAACAATATGTAATCATACTAAATTTTATTATATTTTAAATGACTTTCACTTCCTCACAAAAACTTCTTGCTGACAAATGGGTAAAACCTAGTGTGGTTTGAAGGTCATTAGCAAAGTATTAAGATTTAAAAATTAAAGTTAACTGATTTTTGGGGGCTGCACTGTGATGCTGAAATATAGTCTTTTGATATGTCATCAAATGATTAATGTTTAAAATATGCCTAACAAGATTTTTTTGGTATATAAATATTGTTACCCCGAATGACATTTTAGTGGGTGTCTTCTGTAAATCATAGTAAAAAAGGCACGAGTCGTTATTTTTTGTTTGGAAAAAATATCAAGTTAAACAGGACACATTCTAATGTATGGGTAAAAAACTATATTTAAAGATGTATTACACTTTAATTTTGTTGGTGCTTGAAACACCCTTTTCGTCTTTGACCCACTTGAGACCAGAGCACAGTCTCCATCCACAATGCAATCTCCGTCAAGGTCACCGTCTCTACCAAGAAGTATAGTATATATGCCATATAGTCCCAACACAGTCGCTGGATATGTTGGAAGGGTAAGTCTGTATGTCAGAAATTCTTAACAAGAAAAAGTACCACTGACAAATATTTGACCAGTTAACAAGTATACAATCTAATGTAATGCTTGGTATATTCATGCTTGCTGAGTAAGACCCAATAACGTTATATGAGGTCTAGATACTGAGATATTCTTAATATGCAGTCTTAAACCATTTAAAAAAAAAAAAAAAAAAATTCTGAATTTCGCTACAGGGTAGTGGTCTCACATCTTCAAGTACTGGTGTCCCAATGTTACTTTGAATCAACCCTGACTTCAAACATGATAAACGTATGCAGGTCTGAAGTTATGAACTGTGCTCTGTGTGCCTTTGGGCGTACAAGATTTGACCCTAAGAAGAAGATAAGTGTTGTTTTTGTTATAGGCCCCCCGTACAGAAGGCCGTGTGAACAGATTAGAAAGTCCCTGTAAAAACAGGAAAAATTGAGAAGACAGGAGCAAACGTGTCAGATTCGCACATAATCCTCAGCAGTTGTTTATTCAATGTTTTTTCTTCCACATTTTTTTCAACATTTGTTTCCCATAAAGCTGTAAGAATCCACCTGCCAGCCCAAAACAGTGGAATTCAGCGGCCTGGTCGAAGTTTTAATGTGTATTTGGTCTTTTACTTGCGCTTTTGAATTTATCAAGACTTAGTTTCAATTTTAGTCTAGCTCCATGTTCAATCTGACTCAAACTGAGTTTTTAATTTTAAGTTTTTAAGTTTTTAATATTGCCTAAATTTAGTGATCACAAATATTGACTGCATATTCATTTAGATATTTGAGTATTCTGGAAATCCCATACTTTAAATTATTAGTTCATTAAGGACCTAACATCACTCAGAAATTCACTCGGCCAACAGTGAACGCACAGACCCAAACTCGCCAGTTCTGAACTTACTCAGAGGATACAGGGTGATTATAATACCTTTAAAGGGATCATATGATGCGATTTCAAGTTTTCCTTTCTTTTTGGAGTGTTACAAGCTCTTGGTGCATAAAGAAGATCTGTAAAGTTGCAAAGACTAAAGTCTCAAATCCAAAGAGATATTCTTTATAAAAGTTAAGAGTCAGCCACACCTACCTAAAATGGCTCGTTCTAACACGCCCCCACATGTCTACAACACTATGTGGGAAGATTTGCATAACGCCGCCCAAATGTTCATGCAAAGAAAGAAGGCGTAACTTTTATTCTCGCTGTAGTATTGTTGCTGCCGCCATGTCGTGAAGGTGCTGTGTGTTTCGTTGTGAAAGCGAAACTTTGTTTGGTCTTCCAAAAAAAGACTTATTTTACATCTAAACAGACATTTTAAATGCTGTCTAATCGCTCTCGCGGTACTTTAATGTCACACACAGCTCATTCCCTCGGGGAACCATGGTAACATAAGTAACTTAGAGACGTTCCCCTTCAGTAACTCGAGCTGTGTCGAGATTCGCTTTGGGAACGAGAATATCCACTGCGCCATACTACCAAGTCCCTGCCTGTGTATGTATCAGATGAGCACATCACGAAGCGAGAACTTGGGAATCTGGGGTAGATGCCAGGTCTAGGTTATAGAAGCGGACAAAAGTGTGTGGAGAGGACCAGCCCGCCGCAGCACAAATGTCCTGCAAGGCCACACCCAAGTTGAAAGCCTTGGAGGCCGCCATACTCCTGGTCGAGTGCGCTCTGACACCCATAGGTGACGGGAGGCCAGAGGACTCGTAGGCTAGTGAGATGGCCTCGACCACCCACCTACTCATAGTCTGCTTGGTCGCCCTTGGTGGACCAAAGCAAACAAACAGCTGCCACGGGGCAGCTCTGTGTGCGTAAGCGTCCAGTGCTCTAACTGGACAGCAGATTAAGCCTTTCTTGGCCTACTTCCTGGAACGGAGGAGGACAGAATGCCTGAAGTACTATGGGCCCCTTAGTGCACTGTACCGGCCTCAGCCTCAGGGTATCACAGAGGAAACGAGTGATAAGTGGGTGTCTTCCCAATGATTGACCACCCAGAAGGGCGTGGTAAGCAGCTAAGGCCGCCACGTATACCTTCAGAGTGGAGGGAGATAACCCTGCGGAGAATCGCTCCTGCAGAAAACTCCAGAACTGTACCAATTGGCCAGTTGACTGGGTCTTGCAGTCGCTGTCCGCACCATGAAGTGAAACGCTTCCACTTTAAGGCGTACTGTTTCCTAGTGGCGGGAGCTCTGGACTGGAGTATAGTCTCAAC
>NW_015507638.1:61827-76596 GCF_001515645.1 Sinocyclocheilus grahami
CTGTACCGGCCTCAGCCTCAGGGTGCCACGGAGGAAACAAGTGGCAAGAGGGTGTCTTCCCAATGATTGACCACTCAGAAGAGCGTGGTAAGCAGCTAAGGCCGCCACGAATACCTTCAGAGTGGAGGGAGATAACCCTGCGGAGAATCGCTCCTGCAGAAAACTCCAGAACTGTACCAATTGGCCAGTTGACTGGGTCTTGCAGTCGCTGTCCGCACCATGAAGTGAAACGCTTCCACTTTAAGGCGTACTGTTTCCTAGCGGCGGGAGGGCCCTTTCCCTGAGTCAATGTAATGGAAAGGGTGACCTCTGGTGGTGAATAAACAGAAGTCCATGGACCGAATTCGTGACAATATCAGTATCGGCGAATATGCCGCCGATATTAAATTTTTTTTTACAGAACATATAATGCAGATAAAATGCTTGAAATGGTGTAATTACTTAGTTTGTCCAGCAGTTTCTCCATTGTTTGCTACTGGCGACCTGGATGAAACGCTTTAAAGCTTAAGTCAATGGAAAAGCATTGAAACTTTAAAGGGCTACCGACACGCAGAGGGTGGCATTCGAGAGGGCTCCTCGAGCTGAAGGGATCCCCCGAATTTGGTGGAGATCCGCCGGCGCGTTCGTGAGATAGTGACACCAGTCAACACTTTCACTTCATTAAGGAGGTTTCATAGATAAATTCCTCATATATAGCCCTTTCATATTACCAGGTGGGTCCAGGATATCCTCAGGCTCATCAATGCTTACATCTGATGGACTTTGAGCAACATCATGTGACTGGCTGGGCACAGAATGAACAAAATGCACAGCTGAGACCTGCACAGATGTAGCATGTTTATGATATCTAGAAAGATGAGCAGTAAAGGAGGACCTCA
Source organism: Sinocyclocheilus grahami (assembly GCF_001515645.1). Classification (NCBI taxonomy): domain Eukaryota; kingdom Metazoa; phylum Chordata; class Actinopteri; order Cypriniformes; family Cyprinidae; genus Sinocyclocheilus; species Sinocyclocheilus grahami. Next base: position 62,706 of record NW_015507638.1, read on the forward strand.
ATGAAAAGGCTTTGCCACAACCTTTAAATGGGCACTTAACCTCTTCTTTCTTTGAAACATGCAATTTCAAATGGTCTAAAAGATCTTTCAGATCATTGCACTGTTTCTGGCAATGTGGATTTTGATATTTCAGTGGATCCTGTACTGCTTCACATTGCAACACGGATGACCGTCTATGGTGGTGCAAAATATGACTTTTAAAGGAATTGTACTTTGTGAATCTTGATTTGCACCCAACTATACAACAGGCATATTCGCTATGTGCTTCATTTTTGTGTAATTGTTGGTGATTTACATACCCTTTCACTGTTTTTAGAGCAATGCCACATATAGGACATGTGAAAGTTTTTAGAACACTTGCCATTTTGCATACTCACTTCAATGCAATGGAGAAATGTTTGAGCCTGAAGACGCCTTACTGCTCCAAGCAGTAGTTTCTGGTAGCTAATATTCCAATTCCTGCATCAAACAACTGAGGGGGGAAAAAAACAGACAGAAGTTTGCAAATGCTTGGGTAAAAATTACTTAAGTTACATTGAATGCATTATTTACTTGGGCAACAAATCCAGGAAAAATCAAATCCCTGTGATTTTGGTGTAAAATTATCTGGTTATATGCTGTATAGTTAAGCTTTTATGAAATTAAATGAAGTTTGTTAGTTTTTTTTAACCCTTATAATGTGACCATTTAGTAGCACAATAGGAGTGACTATTTCCCTCGCAACATTTTAGCTTTGTAAATCTTAATTTACTGACATTATTTTTGAGAACAAAGAATGCTTCCCCTACCCCTACCGTGAGTGTTTTTTTTGTTGTTGCTGTAAACCAGAGTCAACGTGACTTATTTTAAACCAAACAATTATCTTTTACTAACACTTTCGGCGATGTATTGGCCCAATTAATGCTCTTAACAAGAGATAATACAGCATATTTCATAGCTGCTAATCTTTAGTTAACCAGCCACATGTCACACAAACACGGCCGCAGAAAATACAAGACAAGGATAAAGTTCTTAGCAATTAGGATTACATAATGTTGGCAATTTTATTAGGTAATCTCAGCAATTAGGTTACATTAAAACTTAAAGCTAAAACTCAGCTGCAACCTAGCAAACGTAACGTCTGACCTACATTACTTTACTTGTTTTCGGTCGTCTATTAAAATGTACACTTTGTGAGTTGCATGTTTGAACGTCGATAAATAGTTTTGAGACAAACTTTTGACGTTACCTCGCAAACATGTTGCTTCCTCTTCACAGCAGAGAAGTGAACCTGCGTTAAAATGGCGCGCTTCCTCCTGAGTGCACTGCCACCTTGCAGAGTTGTTCTGATGCCTTAAAAATGATTGCTATTCAAATCGTGTTAAAACTCAGCTGCAACCTAGCAAACGTAACGTCTGACCTACATTAGGGGGAGAGTGGGGTAAGATGAGCCACTTTTTACTTATGTTGTCTTCAAGATAAGGGAAAATGACGCAGAAGTACAATCAAAGTATCTAAAGTAACTTCAGGAGGTTTCCTATCATTTTAAATGATCAAAATGTATCTATGACAAAGGGTTCTAAAAATATGGCTTTTTATTAAAAAAGTGTTCCACCAAAGTTGTAATCTTCCCAAAAACAGACTCATCAGAGAGTTTGTTGAGTAAAATTAAAATAAAAAACAGAATTAGAATGAAGGAATAAATGTCACTGAAACTAATGAACAATCTAGTCAAAAGATTCTTGGCATGGTAGCTTTTCTGCAACGTCGACCAGGCCATTAGCGACTACAGGTGGAAAGATATATCTGATTATAATGTGTTGAAAAGCATCTTCTGGTTCTTATCAGATATGGATTTGGTGCACTTGTACACTGTCTCTATCAAATAAACTACAAATAATAAACTAAATCAGTTGTGTACTATCACATTAAACTACCAGTTTATACTTCAGAGATTTAACTTAACGTCAGTGCCTTATGGTAGGGTAAGATAAAATGCTGGCTCAATTTACCCCACAGCATTTGGCTCACTTTGCCCCATAGCTGCCATTTTGCAAAAAAACTAGCTTGCTTACTAATTCAGGCTAATATTTAGCTAACTGATTTACATGGTTTTATACATTGCTAAATCACTTATATGCATCATAAATATTTTTAGACCTGGATAAATTTGCTTTGATGTAACAGCCATTACATATGTTATGCTAAAATTTTACTTTGACAAGCCAAAAACAGTTTTTAAAGTAATTGGGTGCCTTCCACTCCTCCCGTGTGTTTCTTCTTTTCACAGTCTGGCAGAAATTATGGGTGGTTTCAAAATATATGGTCACATGACAATAAAAGTGTACAGTTGGCAAGATACAGGGGGTGGGTCAACTTACCCACTGGCTCATCTTACCCCACTCTCCCCTACCTGCCTTGTTTTTGGTTGTCTATTACAATGTACACTTTGTGAGTTGCATGTTTGAACGTCGATAAATAGTTTTGAGACAAACTTTTGACGATCCCTCGCAAACATGTTGCTTCCTCTTCACAGCAGAGAAGTGAACCTGCGTTAAAATGGCGCGCTTCCTCCTGAGTGCACTGCCACCTTGCAGAGTTGTTCTGATGCCTTAAAAATGATTGCTATGCAAATCGCGTTCTGAACAAAGAAGTCTGTGATATTTCGTTTGCAGTGGTTTTGTTGCTTAATTTTTTTGCAATTAAATCGCAAATGCCGTTTTTTGACTCATTTTACATTTACTTCATTTTACTTCATTTACAAAATTGTAATGTACGCTGTAGGCCTAAGATACTATAAACAGGGTTCGTACACATTTTTACCAATAAAATTCCATGACTTTTCCATGACTTTGAGGTAAATATTCATGACCTAATGTTTCATGAAATGTCTATGTATACATGTTAAATAAGAAGAAAAATCCATGTTTTACCACAGCATATTTTTACTAAAATAAATGACAAGCTTAGTGGTTTAAGTTTAGAATACAAAATAACCATTTATTTAAATAACACTTGCACAGTAACATAACATAATACATCAAACCCCGAGAACCCCTTAGAAATGGATTAATGTAGTCCATGGTAGATAATTAACAAATCAACAGGAAGCAACAATGTTAAACTAAAAAATAAATAAAAGTGTCCAGCAACATTGTCCTTAACTTTAACTGCCATAAATTAACCTCGCTGGATAACTGTATTTAACAAGTTCTACATACCCCAAAAACAATCAACACCGTTTATTTTTTTATTTCTGAAAGCTTCTCATCAATCTGTTTTTCACTTTTGAGCAGAGATGCTTTCTTTTCTTTTGCAGTACGGCGGAAACTGTTGGATTTGGTGATTAAGGTCAGATTGCCTGAAGATTCAGCCTTTTCAGCATATTCATCCGCTGATTTCTCAAGAGCACAGATGTCTGCCTCCATCCTAGCCCTCTTCTTTTTCAAATCTTCCAGCTCATCTGTGAGGGCCTTCCTCTTCAAGTCAACAGCTTGCTGTTCTTTCTTTCTCTTCTCTTCATCCAGGTACCCATGGTTCTTCTGCCTGGCTCCTGCATCTGAAAGGAGCAGCTCCTTTGTGATTTCCACCTTGGTTACGCCCCCTACAGATCTGACATGGTCAACAATCAGCCTCTGAGCCACCAGAGATCTTTCCTTCTGATTCTAAACTATTAATTCTTTGTTGATTGAAAAACCTCTTTCGACGCTTGCCTGCCCATGTGATAAGACAAGAAGAATCTTCACCACATCCCACACTCTGGAAAATGATGGTTTTGTTCCCATTGTCTCATACAGCAATGTGTCCACTCGAGCGGTTTTGGGGTCAAATTCCCTGAACTTAACCTGAAGAGCAGCCAAATCACAAAACTCTCTAAGGATATTGTCGCACGCTGCCTCATTTACATGTTTAGCTTCAACAAGTATGTGCAACATCCTTCTCATTCGAGTTACGCAAAGTACCTTACTTTCAGCCATGCGTCTCGGGTCAAGGCACTGCATGCTTCTCACTAACGTGTGATGCACTGGGGCCTTTTTCAGCAACTTCTCAAGGAGTGTGATCAAGAGTTTCTTGCAGTCCATCTTAATCTCTAGCCTTTCTGAAATGTTGGAAAGTTTGGAAGACTTGAGTTGGTTCAGGGTGGCTTCTGCTGCAAATCCAATATCAATCTGAGAACTGTCCTTGTGCAGACTGCTGTCTTGAAAAGGGACATGGAGGAGCTTTAGAGTGGATGTGGCCTCTTGCAGATGTTTTTCCTTCAGAAATCGTCCCATGATGCCTGTGAAAAATTAAAATTAAGTGATTTTATTCTTCAGTTTGATAACTTAATTTGCAAATTTACAAGCCACATTAAATTTACACATTTATCTTTTGAGCTAAAAACAACTTACAACTCTGTGGTACTGTGTTGTCTCATTTACCTTGTGGTAGTGTAAAGCTAAGCTAAATAAACCATGTGAAAAAGTATGGTAGACAAAGATGGCTACTAAGAAAAAAGAAAACCTTGTTGTTAGTCAATGGAGCAGTAGTCGTGTCTCATGGATTGGTTACACTTTATTTTGATGGCTCCCTGTTGACTTCACATTGCAACTATCTGTACAGATTAATAAGTGACTATAATTCACTTTCAACTTTGATAGCTCAGTTTTTATCAGATCTCTGATAAGTGACAAGCTAAGTGGTGTCCGATATTGACACAGCTGTTATTCATGTATTGAAAGAGGTTATTTTAACGGTTACTTTTTTTTTTTAATTGTTGTTTAAAATCTGTTTAAAAAACAAATATTTAGTGTATTCCGTTTATACAGATTTTTTATTGTTAAATCATGTTACACATTTCAATAAACAATTTATTGTTGTAATTTTAATACATGGTTTCTGTAATTTAAAACGCTGCAAAATTTATTGGCAAAAACTGTAAAAAAATATATATATTTTTTTACAGTGTACTTATCCCTGTTGCCAGGAGCAACTGTTTTATAACTAATTTTGAAAAGTACATTCACGTATAAGATTATGTGGTTGTTTTTAAAAAGGGCAAAAGCAAAGAAGGGTAAGATAAGGTTTAAAAGAAAAGAAAGGGTTTAAAACAGTGTGAATGGAAAGGTGCCAGTAAAAAATAACGTGGGGTATGGGTAAGGCTGGGCATCGTTTGAATTTTAATGATACCTTATTTATTATAAGGTAAATAATAATAATAAATAAATAATTTAAAAAATCTTAGATATCATTCACATTTATTCGAACTCTTATTGCAAAATATTTCATAGTTAGCTGAATACTATGAATGAAAATCAACAGGCTAAAGAACACTTACACAAGGATGTGTGCAGCAGCAAACAGCCTGTGAGTCTTCTTGACTTGAATGGTTAAAAATCACATTGAAAGTGTAGTTTGTTATAATAACAAAGGTGGATTCCAGGCACATTTTCGGTAAAAAAAAGGAGCATTTTATTTAACATCTTAACCCATACCTAGGCTTGGGAATCCAAAATCTATTCCAATTCTGGAATAGGATGCTTAAGGTCAAGAATCGTCTAGTTGTTATAAAATTTAATTTTTTATTCCTCTTATCGATTCCTTAGTGTGCATTTTAATATGACTTTAAACCATTCAAGCACAAGAAGACTCGTGCTCTGTTTTCTGTACTGCACACATAGGGACATAGCCATCATTTCAGAAATACAGGACATAAGTATTAAAAAAAAAAGAACTTGACTTTTGTCTAATTTACAGGCTTTATTTTTTCTTATGTATTTTAATTGGATAAGAAATCAAATACACTGCTGGATGATAACCAATAATTTGTATTCTATAATTTTTTCCCCTGTATTTTCCTAATGACAATTTTAGAATTGGTTTACACAAACACGTAAGGCAGAATAGTTTCTATACTGTATTAAATGTTATGTCAATTAGCACTGGATTATTCATATACTATATTCATTACCTCGAAATTACCTTTTTTAGCTACAGCAATAGCGGGATGTCTTTGTCCATATTAGGGATTTCCTGCACGTCATAAGTTATTACTTCTACTGGGCCATTTTGGGCTTCGAGTATGAATGAAAGATGTATGCATGAGAGTGTCAAGCACTCCGTAATGTACACAGTCTCGTTTTGAATATTAATAATTCGTTTGGTCATACATAAACTATCTTGTTTATACGCCCATGTGCCCACACATCCAAAGCACACACACAGAATAAGTGATTTAAAATGCATCTGATTGACAGAAATCAAATACACTGCTGGATGATAACCAATAATTTGTATTCTATAATTTTTTCCCCTGTATTTTCCTAATGACAATTTTAGAATTGGTTTACACAAACACGTAAGGCAGAATAGTTTCTATACTGTATTAAATGTTATGTCAATTAGCACTGGATTATTCATATACTATATTCATTACCTCGAAATTACCTTTTTTAGCTACAGCAATAGCGGGATGTCTTTGTCCATATTAGGGATTTCCTGCACGTCATAAGTTATTACTTCTACTGGGCCATTTTGGGCTTCGAGTATGAATGAAAGATGTATGCATGAGAGTGTCAAGCACTCCGTAATGTACACAGTCTCGTTTTGAATATTAATAATTCGTTTGGTCATACATAAACTATCTTGTTTATACGCCCATGTGCCCACACATCCAAAGCACACACACAGAATAAGTGATTTAAAATGCATCTGATTGACAGAAATCATGGTTAATCTATCAGCCAGATGCAGGTAAAATGCATGCACTCTTATTTTAATGCTGAGGTTATTTTAGCCTAGTTTACCTGTTAAAAAGGGCGATTTTTATCATTCAGCTGAACTATGTGCATGTATTTTAGACACTTACATTGTTCTTGCTCCATCTATGCAATAACTGCGTCCTTCGATCAACCGAGTTCATTTACTTATACTGTGTAATATCAATGGTATGACCCATTTCAGGAGCTCACAAAATTATGACTTAAAATCAAAGCATAACCCACATTCACTAAAACGCTAATTCAAAACGACAAAGCAGGTGATAGACAATCAAAGCAAAGCGCGGTTTGAAGGCCCGCCCCCGCAGCTGCACTGGAAGTTCCAATTGGTTTTGCACCCGAGTCAGACACATCTGTTATTGGCTGAAGCACAGGGCTCCACCCCAGGAGTTTGAAAAGTACCCATCAAACACCGGCTCGCTCCGTTTCTCCATCGGTGCCTCCTTTATCCAAATCTTTTTTTTTGTACTTTGTGAAAAGTGTAACGAGGTTGAATACTTTAGTATAATTAAATTGTGGTACTTAACTAGTATAAAACTAAAGTAGAAAGAATGTAAAATATACTCCAGTACTGTAACAAAAGTGTTTGGCATTGGTTACTTTCCACCTCTAGTATTAGGCACACGCAGACAAAATTAGTGTACAGCAGCTTACAGAGAGCCTCATCCACTCATGACAGAACCGTCAAACTGTAGGACAGATGCACTAAGAAACAAGTATTTTTTTTATTCTTGCTTCTATGCATGGTGTGTATTCCATTTCCTTTGTTGCGCACTAATTTTCTATATTTCACAGGTGGGATAGTTTGCGTGTGGAGGCCCCATCAAGCTGGAGGTGAACCCATGAATTTGTTTGTGCGGAGACACAGGGTGAGCTTGTGCTTCCAGTCTTGGAAAGGTTGACTTCTAACATCAGCTAAAATGACAGTCATGCTTACATTTGTAATCTTTTCCATCAGTTGTAATGGTGCATTATACACATTTTAATTTTACGTGCATGAAGCATTTGGCACCAATGACACTACTGCCTTAAAGCCAGGATTAAGAATATTTTTTTTATTATATGAATTTGACAGCCACTTGATTTTATATACATATATATTCAGTTACATTAAGTACAACGATTTAAGGACATGCTTTTTTTTTTTTTTTTATGGTCGGCAAGCTCACATGGGGAAAAGCAGATGTCCACTGAATGTGCTGTGATGATGTTCTCCATCGTCGAAAATCCATTGTCCAGGATAGAGATTCACCTTCATTTGATCCCCTTCTTCTAGCAGCAGAGAGACTCCATTTGAAGAGCTGATAAAACCGCTTGCTTGGTGTCCATGTGTAGAAATGATGTGCTGGTCATTTTTAAACAGGCCTGCAGTAACATCTCTTTCTGGACTTCCAAAGGCCTTGGAGAAGACCCTGAAAGCATACGCTCCCCTCACAGGTGCTGTAAAGATTCCTGTAACAGACAGTGGTTAATTAGATGCATTCAAATGAGAGCATTATAGAAAATCCCACAGATACATTCACACTATATGAATAGATTCACCTGTGTTTGGATCATAGGCGTCTCCAATATTAAGGAAGACATATTCATAAATCAGGGTGTGTAGACCATTATGAAAGGGTCCAACGCTTTGTGGTCCGAAAGAGCTCAACAGAGAGGCTGAGAAAGCCACTTTAGGAGCTAAAACAAACAAATCAGATTACAAATGCTCTGGTTTACATTGTTTAAAAGTTTTGGGTTCCTAAGATTTGTTTCCCGTTTCAAAAGAAGTCTCTTAAGGCTGCATTTATTTGTTTGAAAAAAAATCTAATAAATTTATTCTTGTGATGGCAAAGCTAATTTTTTACCAGCCATTACTCCAGCCTTCATTCTGCAGAAATGCATTCTAATAGTGGATTTAGTGCTCAATAAATATTTGTATAAATTCTCAAGATTTGATTATAGTTCGAAACCTGCATTTATATGGAACAAATATTGTAATGTCTTCACGGTCACATTTGATAAGTTTAATGCATTCATTACTGAATAAAAGTATTCATTACTATACCAAGAGTGTAACTTAAGCTCTGTACAAACTGCAGTACATTTTAGAAAAAAAAAATAAAATAAAATAAAAATTCACAATTCAACAAATAAATGAATCCGGACTCATTTAACTTGATGACAAATTTACAAAGTTGTAACAGCCTTAATTTTAAAAGGGAGTTCACAAATAGTAATTTGTTACCTTGATTCTGCTTCATTAGTTCATCCATTTTGATATTTGTCTCAACAGCTGTTTTATTCAAAATCATAAGTTCTTCTGCTTGTTCTAAAATAAACAAATGTTTAGTGCATATGTGGACAGTGAATATAAGCTGAAGAAAGACTTAACTTCGTCAAGTAGTGATATGCAATTTAACTTGATTTTATAATCTTTCAGTAGAACAATATGGTGTTATAAACATTCAGACATATACAAATTGCGGTTCATTTTAAACTGGCACGGTCATGTATAGGATCCTGTCATGTTACCTTTGTTCTCGGTTTTTAGTCGCTCCATTTCATTCTCCATAGATTCCATCCTTTTTTCCATGGTTGTTATTTTCTCTAGTACTTCAAGGAGATTTATGTTTGGTGAAAGTACTTCATCTGCTGGTATAACCCAAACGTTGAGCATTACAAGTGTTATAAGAATCAACATTATTGCACTGCCGGACACTATAGTGTAACGCCCTGAGAAAACGGAGAAATGGTCACACGAGTGATGCTGCGATGTTTCCTCAGTGAGAACAGTTACTCGTATTTTATATTCAACACTTAACTCACATTTACAACACACCGGTTACAGTAGTGTATATTATTTCTTTGTGTTGCAAATATTAATCTAGAACCATATGCAACATTTCTCATTCTCTTTCCCCACTAACAGTAAATACAATATTAAATGTTAAGTATACTCTTTTACAAAACTCATAAGTTACAAAATAAACAATATGGAATATAATACAAAATGCATGTGAGCTGTTGAGTTTTACAGCATGGGGGAAATCTATTACACCGCCATGCGCTTCGCTCGTATACACGTATTAACACTTAGTGAAACTTTACCCTTTCATTCACGATTACAAACACATACTCTTAACATTCAAACCCATTTTAGAAACCCATTATAATCATTCCAGTGATCTGATACCTGAGAAAACAGGGAGAAATAATCACACGAGTGATGCTGCGATGTTTCCTCAGTGAGAACATTTATGAGGAAACTCGCGCGATCTCGCCTGAGAAAAAGAGTCGACACATTAGCGCTTGATCCCAGACTAATGGATCTTTTGTCAATCACCGCCTATTCGAACTACCTTGTAATAAACACAACACAATAAACCAATTGATTAACTGACCATTTCCCCATTTCATTTCCACCTCTTCCAAACACAATTAATGTTAAAACGAAATTACTTTACATTAAACAAATTATTGAACAAATTGAAATATGGCTTTGCATATTGAACAGAATTATGACCGTATTAACTTTGTCTTAATGTTCATATCTGCTGGGTAGTGTAATTAATACTATTAAATACTACCTGTTACACTAGCACTGCACAACAAAATCCCCAGAGTTAAACCAACTCTGCTCAGAGAACATATATATATTGACCTCATCTACAGAGCATTAGAGTAACACTGAAGCAGAGTTAAAGTTAATGAGATAATTAAGTGATTAATTAAGTGCTAATTGAACATTAGTGATGAACACCTGCTGTTAACAAGCAGAATCACTGAAGGAAAGAGAAACACAAGAACTACAACTGAATTCCAGCCACAGGCTGCGTCCGAAACCGCCTACTCAATGAGTAGGTACTTCATTTCATTATGTACTTACTTAACGAGCGCTAAAAGAGTAGGTACTAAATAGCCAGATCTCGTTGAGTATAGCCTTGTCCAAATACCCACACTTGCGGTCTTTGCACTTGACCACTTGACTACTTATATGACGTATTTCCTGTATTTGGCCCAAGTGTTCAAGTGAGCATGAAGACCACAAGTGTGTGTCGAACTTTTCATTACCTGATGGGACACACTTGTAGTGTTGTAAAAATGCAAGTGTTTACATAGCTTTATTTGAATTTTAATTTTAAATACTTTGCATTTTAAAATCAACTTCTAAATGTCTGTTCAATAGTCCCTATAACATGACATAATTTTAATTTGTCTTCTAATTAAGTGATAAAAAGTGTTGCAAATGTTGTACAAAATAAATATCACCACTACTCATCTTTGCACCAATAAAACGTAAAAACACTGTTTTTCTACCAAATTATATGTAATATCTAATTATTATATTAATATTTAACTTGCATTGGAAAGGTTTCCGTGACCTCTCGCAAGATCTCGGCAAAAAGTCTCACAATTTATTTCCAGAACATGATGCATGATGGGATACACTAAGCCTCGAATAGCGATCCGGAGCAGTATTCGAGATAGTGTGGATTTAGTGTGCGTTAAGGGCACTGGCGTTTTTAAGACCTGGGACAGTCTTGCGCACTTACTTCCTGTCGTGCGCACACGCTCTCAAGTGGCCAAGACCACAAGTGTGGGTTTTTGGACAAGGGGTATGAATGCGATCCGGATCTCATCCGCCATGTTGACGTTATCATGTGACCTACGACGTTATCACAAGGGCCAACAATTTAAAAGATATGACCGACAGGTTCACTAACACCTGATTTCATCAGAAGTTCCACAACTATACCTTGTACGGTTTTCTGCAACATCAGCAAAAATGTCTGCAGTATCTGAGCAGTCTGCACAAAGGAGACGTCGGGCAGCTGCTCGAAGACCTCGCCTTTGGAGAAGACTGATTTTATACTCTAAGTGTAAGTATGAATTCTTAAAAATTAACATTAGCCTAGAGTGATTGCAATATAACATTGATAAATGCTGACCAATACTTAATTATATTACATTGTCTTAGTGAAAATTATACAATTATACAAGTCAACAACACCTGAAACAAATCTTTATTCAAATGTATCATTCTAACAAGCTATAACATTTACAGGCGGTCGACCCCACATCCTACTGCCATCTCAACAGAGCTGTGCCAATTCTGCAGCTTTACTTTGATGAAGCAGCTGACCACCGTGCCCACCTTCGCCTGTCTTTGGCGTCCATCATGTCCCTCATTGGTGCACTCAGACTGGAATCTGACCATGAATGGGAGAGGGACATCGAGGTGCTTGTGTTCCTCTACTGACGGGCCCATGCAGCATCCTACAGGGTTGTGTCACAGACCTTCGATATCCCCAAGTCCTCTGTGCATGATATTGTGCACAGAGTGAGCCAGGCAATCATGGGAATTTTGAGGAGGGTGATTCGTTTTCCAACCGGAGATGACCTGGAGGCAGTGGGAGCAGGATTTGCACAGCTGACTGGGTCACCAGCTTTCAGTCGAGCAGTCGGTGCAATAGACGGCTGTCATATCCGGATTAAACCTCCAGCAAATAACTCCCACTGTTACTACAACAGGAAGCCGTTTCATTCGATCCAACTCCAGGCCATCTCTGATCACCGGGGGTAAATTCCTTGATGTCTTCGTGGGATACCCTGGGTCTGTGTACGATGCCAGGGTGCTGAGGATCAGCCATGTCTACACTGGCAGCCTTTATCCACCACCAGGCAAGTGCATCCTCGGGGATGGTGGCTATCCTTGTCGGAGTGCACCCATCTGCCTCATCATACCATACAGAGAGCTTGTACAGAACCCTGTGCAGGCTCGTTTCAACAACAAGCACTCCCGTGCCCGGAACAACATTGAGAGAGCTTCTGGGATGCTGAAGACACGCTGGCGCGCTATTTTCTTCAAGGCGTTAGAGATCAGCCCTGCCTTCGTGCCTGAGGTGGTCGCGTGCTGTGCTGTGCTTCACAATCTCACTCTTCTCAATGGCGACATCGTGGAGGCAGAGGATGAGGAAGACCATGATGACGGCCCCCCTGAACCCCAAAACCCTCAGGCAAGAGTGGGAGAAGATGTGCGGGACAATCTGGCTGCTGCGGTGTCTGCTCCAAACATCTGTGTGCCTGCTCTCCATGAGCATGATTACCTATAAAACTTTTAAAAAGATTAAAAATGTTTTACAATTAATGTCAGCATTCTGTTTGTTTACAGCTTCATTTCACATGCTTACAATTACATGCTAATTTTTGTTAAAGCTTTATTACTTTTGTGGTGAAAAACTAGCACAGGAGTTGTAGCGTGAAGACACAAAGCACAGCGGGACACTACAGTGCTCCGACGCTGCCTTCATTTGCTTTTGACGTTGGAAAACCGTCTTTTCCATGGTTATGGAGAAGATATAAACTTGATTTAAAACGGTATAAAACTACGACGTTTTCTTTGTTGTTTTAGTGAGGGGGCGTGACTCCCACACAGCTGATGGTTTCTCTTAGTTACCATACAAACTGGAAGCGCCCTTGCCGGTATAAAGTATGAGTGGAAATACATCACAATTCTCGTTGCTTAGAGCCCATTGTGCATCCCAAGCCCATGCCAGTAAAAAAAACAGCCCAAAGTAGCGCAAATACCATGTCCCAAATATAAAAATGTAATTTCCATCCCTAAAATACATATTTTACAGTCACTGTTATGCACATTTATCATAAACACAGCTCAAATGCTTCCTACTAGTGTGGCCCAACCATTTAGCCCAGATTTATTACAGGTAGAATGCAAAATGTTTCAGTACAAGCATTTCAACCAAATGTAATTTATGCAATATTTCAAACCTTTAACCCACTGGGGAAAATCAACCCATGGCAACAGTTTAAAAGCAGCCCAATTTCGTGGAAAAAAAGCGCTCATTCAAAAGGGATTTAAATACCTCACATATTGATAGCGGCGCCCTGATGCGCGAAAATTATATACAATATTAGAATGTTTGCGGGAGCCAAAACATCAAATCTTTTGTGCAGAAATATTTACCTTGTGAGACCTTGCTGCGACTGATCTTCATAAATATTTCTCAATTGTTCATATACATCAGTTTATTCCATCATCAGTTTTACAACATATTTGAATATTTTACACACTTTGTTTGCATCAAACATATTTTTTAAATGAAAAGAAGGGCTGTAAAAGGATACAACTTAAACATTTACTAATTTGTTTT
>NW_015507639.1:0-21269 GCF_001515645.1 Sinocyclocheilus grahami
GCACACTTACCAGCTATGTGGATTTTAGAAAGTGCGCAAAGCATATAAAGCATTAACGTGTGCACTTACCATAGTATTTGGATTTAAGAGTTTTCCAAGCATCGGCTCACAGATACCCGGAAGTACTGAGCCAAACGGGAGAGGAAAGCTCAAATACAACCCTCTAAGGTGAGGGGAGCACTGCCTGAGACAGCATTACACAAGAAGGTTCTTGCAAATGCCACCTATACTTCCCGCTCGATGCCTCAGCAAGAGGGGATATCCTGGTGATCCGGAGGCCCCTCAGGGCGACCTAGATATGGTAGACTAGACAGGGCAGCCTGAAAGCATAAGCCCAGCCCGGACGTCCAGGAAATCTTTGCAGTGCCGTGCCGGGGGCCTAATGATCAAGAAGGCTCCCGCAGAAGCCTGTGACCTGGTCGCATAATCCAGGAAGTATGAAGCAGAAACCCGGCTTACCGTCTGGACATATATCGACGAGTGAAATAAACACTGCAAGTCGAGCACCCGGTTTCTGAATCCAGCAGAGGGGTGCTCATCGAGGACCTACCCTAGAAAAAGGACAGAAACACACAGGTCCCGGGAAACACTGCAAAGAAAGCTAGCAGAAAGATATACACAACCACCAGCGCATTAAATACACACAAATACTCAAGTATCACTCTGATCCGGACGAAAGCATTGATGCCTCGTCTGGATCACATCCCTTAGATCTTTTACTTACCTTCGTTTGACCCGCGATTATTCCTACCCCTACCCACGGGCGGGGGAGGAGCGCGAGCCGTGACACTAGCCTTCTGTGCTCGTCTCTGATCCTCAAACCGAGATGGGCCAGGACCCCTTGGGTTGTTCGGGCTCAGACCTGGACCTTCGTAAAGGCAGCTGAGAAAAAAACTGCCTCTTCCATTTCTTCTCAATCTCTGTATGGAAAACAGGAAGAAAGGAAGGCTCACCTGAGCTGGAGGGTTATGGCCAGAAAATTTTTTTATTTTGTATAAATTTTTTTTTAAAATAAATATATACATATATATTTTTTCACCCGCTTCACGGCAAGTAAAGCCTCGCCCTGGCGTGACTCATAACTTTCAAAAGCTCATCATACGCAGGGCAGGAGGATTGGGAAAGCTCAGCCTCAGCTTTTTTGCCCTCCTCAGACATTTTCCTGCTTTCCAGCAGAGCACTGGCCCCTGGATCAGACAATGTTAATGAAATAACGTCATCCTCCAGCGGCTCACTCTCGTCCACAGCCGACTATCGCGAGAGGGAAAAACCTCTTCAAACTCATCGGCCAGATCCACATGCGATCCTCACGAGCTCATTCTCCTCCGTGCCTCAGCAGCGTGCCTCTGAAGCTTCCCTTCAATCCTGAATTGCGGGAAGCAGATGGCTGCCCCTCTTTCCTCGAAAAGAGAGACAAACGAGAGCGGAGCTTTTTCCTTGAAAAAATGCTCACGGTGCACGCCGATTGCCCCCTTCCCAACGTTCTAATGCCCTGTCCCTCACAGCACAAACTGACTTTTCTAATCCAGATATTTATGTGACGTCTGTATTATGACCACAGAAGCAACACAGGATTAGCAATCATTAGCTGGGCACTTTCTCATGAACATGATTTGTGCTTTGATTTCCGAGTGCTGACAGTCTAAAATTGTACTTTATGGTTTAAAGATTTCGGAAATTAAACTTCATCACCGTTGGTGCTTCTGACCTCTAATAGCATTGCCATCCTGCGAGTGTTGGATCAACCCCCAGTTTTACATTTCACTGGGTAAATAATCCATTTAATTAAACCTTCCCACCCAGGCATTTAAAAGCTGGCAACTAGAAATAAACAGACATGCTATCAAATATCTCCACACAAGGGCCTACACACAGAAGTCTTAATCTTTATACATGGAGTTATTTTGCCATTGGGAATGACTGAAAATCTCTACCTGTAATTAAGAGTTTAAAATGGAGAAGTGAAACAGCACACGCATTGGGCTGCTTGATAACTCATAAGGGTATGTAGATCCAAATGACTAATATCTATTAAAAGTCTATTGTGGTTTACTGCTGTGATTACATAAAATAACTAAACTAAGATTATGGGTAATTTCTGTTATGTAGTACCTTTTGAAATCTTAAACCTTTAAAAGTGAAAATGCTTTCTATAAAAGGGTATATCTGACTTTTAGAAATATGATGTGATGCATCTCAGGTACTTAAATGTAATGAATAAAAATTCCATTATTTACACAATTGTAAGATAATTTATAGGATTGAAAAAAAAATAGCTAAAAGCAAAAAATAGAGCATATATGATTGTACAAATGAATGAATTAATTAATTAATAGAATGTAAAATGTAAAATGTAACATCCACTCACACCAAATTCCAAAATGATTTAAAATTATGAATAATTTACTAATGAAGATAAAACTAATACGATTTATGATTGTCAATGTAATTTTTATCCAATTATTTTGGAAATAGTTTATGCTCCCCACCCCCCCCAAAAAAAAGAAAAGAAAAAAAGAAAGCTGAACTTTTACTCTTACTCAACTTCAGGCAATCGAAGATGTACACGAGTTTGTTTCTTCATTGGAACAGATTTGGAGAAATTTAGCATTACATCACTTGCTCACCAATGAATCCTCTGCAGTGACTGGGTGCCGTCAGAATGAGAGTCCAAATAATCATTAAGGCATTTTAACTTTAAATCCTCACTTCTGGTGAAATTTCCAGTTCATAATCCATAATAATACATGCTCCAGTGAACTCATCTTGGATGATCTGAGGGTGATTTCCTGCAAATTTTCATTCTTGGGTGAACAGTTCCTTTAAGAGTGGTTTAAGGATACTTTTATCCCAAACTTTGAAACAGACAGAAAACCAAACAGTTCAGATAAATGATACTGTTATTCTTACTGAGAGTTTGATATTTATTCTAGCCTCTCCCTGACTGATACAGTTTTATGGGCATTATGGATTTTATTGCAAGGGACAGACAAATTGCCATAACTTCCTTTAAAGAGCACATAAAATGCACTAAAGGGGCTCTGTTCTTTCTGTTGGCAGAGAGTGAGTTGCCACCATGGATAGCCGATGAAGGCAATAAACAGCATACTTAGCATTTCAGAGTCTCTCACTCTGGAAAACTCTGATAAATTCAGCTAGAGTTGAAAAGCTGCTGACTGTGCTTCCACAGGCCTGACAGTGACAGCAGTTTGGAGACAGGGTGCCGTGCCACCTCTCAATTCATTACAAACCCATTGGAAGTATGTGGATAGATGATAATGCACTAAAGGGCAAACATAAATGTCTACATTTCATGACAGGAGCCACATCTTTTACTCAAGGTGGCACAGTTGTAAGCAATGCATCTGAAGTGCTATAAAGCAATCTGGATTTTTTCCCCCAGTAGTGTCATCGCCAGATTTTATTGATCAAAATAAATATAAACAATAAAAACAAAAAAAAGAATAACTAAATGAAAATCATTGTTGTTCTAATAGGCTGATTTAATGCTCAATTATCTTTTGTTACTCAATTATTAATAATGGTTTGTGTTATCAATGTTAAAAACAGTTTTTGCTGCTTAACATTTTGGTGGAAATCAAAATCATTTTATTTTCTTTTTATTCTTTAAATAATATAAAGTTCAAAGGAACATTATTTAAGATTGAAATCTTTTGTAACATTATAAATGTATCTATCATAATTTTATTTCTTGTTTTATGTTTTAAATCATACTTTACAAACTTTTAAATAATAATGAATCAGTACACAAAAAAACTGTTTTTTAGTTTGTAAATATAATGTTATTTATATATATATATATATATATATATATATATATATATATATATATATATATATGTGTTGAATTTTATAACTATACAGAAAAAAGACAGATTATAATAAAATATTATAATAAACTGTTTATCTTTTTCTGCATAATTAGAAAATTCTGTCATGCGTTTTTGAAAATAGTTTTGATGGTGTGCATTTTCGCATTTTGCACACACCCTGTTGGCTCACATCCTGTGCAGCTCTCCGATTTAATTTGTCTTTTAAAACAATGCAAGCCAAGCATGTATTGCAAACAATGCAAGCCCTTTGTCATGGCAACCGCCTCGGCTCTCATTCAACCAGTGACATTCTAGAGATATTTATAAATGTTAAGTAGTTCTCTCTGTGGATATAGTCAGGGACGCTGCAATTCAAATAGGGTAAATGTGTCCTTTGAGAAAAATATTGAAAATGCAAAAGGCATCAAGTTGTTCCACTATTCAAGATAATGAACAAAGTCACTAAATACATTGGTGCATTCATGTGAGCTGAGATTCTGAAATTGTTCAGCCAATTCCTGGTTTTATTCTGTCACAAGTTTTACTGGCAGGTTAAAAGGAAAACAAATCTCAAAAACGAATTACCAAGGTAAAGATATCGCTATTCCAACAATCTGAACCAGACTTTCCTCCAGTAAGAGAACTTTCTTAAAGCTTGGCCTTATCATATGTGAGGGCTGCATTATCCAATTTACAGTGTTTATTAAAGAAGTTATGGCAGTGTTGTAGTGAATCAATCATGCATACATAATACACACAAGCAAGTATAAAAGGAAGGAGAAGGGGATAATTGTAGTAGCTTTGGTGAGTGTTTAGGGACCATTTGAAAGCACTTAACATATTTAGTCCATTAATTATTCATTTGTTGCTTTTCCCTCAAGCATGCACATATGCCAAATATCTAGAGACAAATTCAACTAACATATAAATGCAAGTCATGAGATCACACATGCTAGTATTACCTTTCTGTGTCTCCAGACAAGCGATTGGCTGGATATTCATGTGGATATGCTATATCAGATCAGTTCTATAGCGGTGTCTATGTCCTGGCACAATGTTTTTGAAATAAGTTATTTACTGCTCAACCATGCAGGCTGCATTTATTTGATCAAATATACAGCAAAACATTAATATTGTGAAACATTATTGCAATAATTTTTTTTCTATTTTATTATTATTATTATATATTTTTTTTCTGTGAAGGCAAAGCTGAATTTTCAGCAGCCATTACTCCAGTCTTTAGTGTCACATGATCCTTCAGAAATCATTCTAATATGTTGATTTTGTGCTCAAGAAACATTTTGTTGCCAATGTTGATAACAGTTGTGCATCTTAATATTGTATTTATTTATGTTTGTATGTATTTTATTAAGTATGTATGTAATTTATGTAATGTCTGTAATTTTAATAAAAAAAAAAAGAATTTATCTGATACATCAAAAATATTTTGTACAGTTTAGTCTTGGCTGTCACTTTTGATCAGTTTGATCATTGAATCCTTGCTTAATTTGGCATCACTATTTCAGGGGTTCTCAGACGCATAAGTCATCTTAGATGGGTAAAATTATATAATGGTGAACAAAAACTACAACAAATTGTTTTTGCGTTCCCATTTGCCCCAATAACAAATAGCGTTTCCATTACTTTCCAAAAGAGGAAAAAAAAAAAAACCGAGAGAAAGATGTCAAATTTGTTGTCAGTCTGTTGTATTAGAAATGCTCATGTAGCAGCATTAAAGGGGTCATATGATGCTGCTAAAAAGAACACTATTTTGTGTATTTGGTGTAATGAAATGTGTTTATGCGGTTTAAAGTTAAAAAAACACATTATTTTCCACATACTGTACATTATTGTTTCTCCTCTATGCCGCGTCGATTTTTACAAAGCTCATCGGTCTGAAAAAGCGAGGTGTGCTGTGATTGGCCAGCTATCTAGTGCGTTGTGATTGGCCGAATACCTCAAGCGTGCGACGGAAATGTTACGCCCCTCACCATACTGTTGATGCCGTGTCGCGGCCGGAGCGACGAGACAAAAACATTCAAACCCATTATATACGAGGCATTTGTTGCATCCAGTGGGGACATAATTACTGATTATAATGACTTATACTGTCTTTTTATGCGTTGCGTTGCATCGCGCCGCATAAACATAAAACTCTGTCTGCATTTGTGATCGGAGAAATGACAAACAACAAGTGCTACTCCACACTGCCCAAAACTCGCGTTTGAATCATTAGTGGCAAACCTTTAAATGAAAACGTACTTACGCGAGTCAGAACAGCCGGCTTGTAGTTTAAAGTTACTCTCCCAGGATCAGTAAACAGTCCTCCATAAAATGTGCTGCACACATCTGGATATTTGGGTTAAACTGTTCTGGAACAGTGTGGTAAATACAACTTAACCACTAATTTGTAGTCGTGTCCTCTTTTGGAAGATCAAACAAAGTAGTTTCGCTTTCACAACGAACAACACAGCGGCCTAGCGTGAGGGGAAGCCCCGGCTTAGCGTGCGCTGAGGCCGGGTTAGCGTGAGGGGAAGCCCCGGTTTAGCGTGCGCTGAGGCCGGGCTAGCGTGAGGGGAAGCCCCGGCTTAGCGTGCGCTGAGGCCGGGCTAGCGTGAGGGGAAGCCCCGGCTTAGCGTGCGCTGAGGCCGGGCTAGCGTGAGCCGAAGCCCCGGCTTAGCATGTGCTGAGGCCGGGCTAGCGTGAGCTGAGGTGGCGGAGTCGAGAATGGCGCGCCCGGCGGAATGCGACGAATGAGCGGCAACCACATGTGACGGACCCTGGACTGGACTCTGGTCCATGGTGAAAGTTGATGTATTCCCTCAGCGACCAGTACAGATCAGCTATATGCATGACAAAGTGGATATCGGCCTCTTTTGGAAGACCAAACAAAGTAGTTTCGCTTTCACAACGAAGCACACAGCATCTTCACGACATGGCTGCAGCGTCAACAATACTACAGCGAGAATAAAAGTTACGCCTTCTTTCTTTGCGTGAACATTTGGGCGGCGTTATGCAAATCTTCCCACATAGTGAGGTAGATATGTGGGGGCGTGCTAGAACGAGCCGTTTTAGGTAGGCGTGGCTGACTCTGAACTTTTATAAAGAATATAAATCTCTTTGGATTTGAGACTTTAGTCTTTGCAACTTTACAGATCTTCTTTATGCACCAAGAGCTTGTAACACTCCAAAGAGAAAGGAAAAATTGAAATCGCATCATATGACCCCTTTAACCAGTTTTCTGTAATTTAATGCTAAGGTAATAAAACACAAAGTACAGCTTTATAAATTTACATTAAGTGTGTACATTAAAAAAAATATATAAAAAAAAAATACTGTGAAAACGCACCATATAGCTTATAAAAATGGTCCATAGTATATTTATATAACATTAGAACATTATCATATACATTATCGTAAATTGTTGTCCATTGTCAGTTACAATAATACGAATGAATGATGTTAACAAATTGAACCTTACTGTAAAGTGCTACCATTATTCCTTTTGTTAAGATTCAGTCATTAGGGAGAAAAAAAAGTTTTTTAAATTAAGGGAGGAAACACACAAATTACCCTTTCAGAAAATTTCCTCATGATGCACTCAAGCAACAGACATAAGCAACAAGCAGCAGGATGTCTCATTTAAATTCAGAGGCAGTTTCTCATTGATATACACACAATGATAAAGGGACGGGTAATGGAAAGTAAGACACATGTATTAACGTTGAACTGATAACACTTTCTGGCACATTGAGAAGTGCAGGGAGCAGCTTCCACTCCCTTCCCACCAACACATCTAGTGGCACTACAAGCAGCTGTTTGTGAAAGGCTGGGCTGTGTGATTCTGCCTCCTCGCTACACAGCTTGTGGCTCTACAGCAGAGTAGCTCAAATGTTTCCTTCCTGAGGGGGATATGAAAAAGCAATGGTCTATCAGCTATATGCATGACAAAGTGGATATCGGCCTCTTTTGGAAGACCAAACAAAGTAGTTTCGCTTTCACAACGAAGCACACAGCATCTTCACGACATGGCTGCAGCGTCAACAATACTACAGCGAGAATAAAAGTTACGCCTTCTTTCTTTGCGTGAACATTTGGGCGGCGTTATGCAAATCTTCCCACATAGTGAGGTAGATATGTGGGGGCGTGCTAGAACGAGCCGTTTTAGGTAGGCGTGGCTGACTCTGAACTTTTATAAAGAATATAAATCTCTTTGGATTTGAGACTTTAGTCTTTGCAACTTTACAGATCTTCTTTATGCACCAAGAGCTTGTAACACTCCAAAGAGAAAGGAAAAATTGAAATCGCATCATATGACCCCTTTAACCAGTTTTCTGTAATTTAATGCTAAGGTAATAAAACACAAAGTACAGCTTTATAAATTTACATTAAGTGTGTACATTAAAAAAAATATATAAAAAAAAAATACTGTGAAAACGCACCATATAGCTTATAAAAATGGTCCATAGTATATTTATATAACATTAGAACATTATCATATACATTATCGTAAATTGTTGTCCATTGTCATTTTCTGTAATTTAATGCTAAGGTAATAAAACACAAAGTACAGCTTTATAAATTTACATTAAGTGTGTACATTAAAAAAAATATATAAAAAAAAAATACTGTGAAAACGCACCATATAGCTTATAAAAATGGTCCATAGTATATTTATATAACATTAGAACATTATCATATACATTATCGTAAATTGTTGTCCATTGTCAGTTACAATAATACGAATGAATGATGTTAACAAATTGAACCTTACTGTAAAGTGCTACCATTATTCCTTTTGTTAAGATTCAGTCATTAGGGAGAAAAAAAAGTTTTTTAAATTAAGGGAGGAAACACACAAATTACCCTTTCAGAAAATTTCCTCATGATGCACTCAAGCAACAGACATAAGCAACAAGCAGCAGGATGTCTCATTTAAATTCAGAGGCAGTTTCTCATTGATATACACACAATGATAAAGGGACGGGTAATGGAAAGTAAGACACATGTATTAACGTTGAACTGATAACACTTTCTGGCACATTGAGAAGTGCAGGGAGCAGCTTCCACTCCCTTCCCACCAACACATCTAGTGGCACTACAAGCAGCTGTTTGTGAAAGGCTGGGCTGTGTGATTCTGCCTCCTCGCTACACAGCTTGTGGCTCTACAGCAGAGTAGCTCAAATGTTTCCTTCCTGAGGGGGATATGAAAAAGCAATGGTCTCATATTTTCCTTCTGTAACGGTTTCTCCACAGATGTTTAATGAAAGTTGCGCCTCACAAAGGACAGGGGTTACCATCTCAAGACAGGCAACATGTAGAGTCAAGAGGGGATTGGCTTTGACAGATTCACTGTCATAACAACTTTGTTCCTTATCTATCCCTAAAAGGTGCATAACCTTTCAGGGGGAAATGAGGTACAAAGCTGTCCCTTTTAGGCAGAGATGCTCAAACCAGTAACTATGGGCTAAAGCCATACCATTTCACAAGCGCAGGAGGATAAACATAGGGGGATCATATCTTCATTTCTAATTTATATTTTTGTTTTAACATTTTATTAATGTTAAATGAATTTTTAGTGAATTTGATTTAAAATATAATTTAAACGTTTTGTTCAAATTTAGTAATGATGTAATACATTTTAACATAATATAGTTGGATATAATGCAACATTTACTTTCAGCCCATGGCCTTCAGTCAGGTTTTTGGGCCTTCATGTTAAAAAGTTCAGGCAGGGTCACGGCTCTGTAAAAAATTATTGTTGCAAATGGCTATAACAATTTAAAACTTATTGTTATAATAACTTTCGTGGATTTAATTTAATTGTTGTGATAACTCAAATATCAGTGTTGTCCCATAATACAGCTTCACATTTCAGGTTGACTAAACTTAAAATGTTAAGGCAGCATAAATACTAAAAATAACTAAATAACTATAATAATAGGAAAATATATAAAGAAATAAATGAGCTTGATAAAACAAATTCATTTTTATGTAGTCCTATAATTAATTTTCATATAGTCCTAAATATATATATTTTTTATTTAATTTATTCTTTTGAATATATATTTTTATTATTGCATTTATTTTTTTTTATTTCTGAATGTTTGGTCCTCCATAGTTATACCCCTAAAGAATTAAGCCTGAAAGTTCACATTACAATAACAAAACAGGCAATTTTAATAATAATTTAAAAAAAAGATACGGATGAGATTCAGTGGCCTGTGTTCAGAAAGGGCCAAACACATTCTTTTTCAGATTATCCGCTACTGAAACGGCATTAAATCCCATGACTCACAGTTCAAGGTGGACAGTACATTGGACACTTCCTTAAGAAAATCCATCCAGCTGAATAGTTGAAGTGTCTGAAACCCATCCATGAATATGCAAGAAGGGAATCGAAGTGTCTCAACCTCTCTCTTCCAGCATCCTCCTGCAGGAATCAACAGCACATCTGGGCTGCAGAGAAAGAAATGCTCATCGTACTGCACTAAAGACTTCTGGCTCAGCATGATGGGTATTACTGAAATGAGATGCAATTAAATTAAATCAAATCAAATGTGCTAATGGATTGATAGCAAGATCTGAGTGTGCCACTGCTTGTAATAAACCTGTAATAACCAATCAGCAGCTTTGACCTGTTTGATTAGCCTAATATGCAATAATATACAAAGCATGTGCATTGACTATAATCGTAATTTTAATATAATTAATGTAATTTTAACATTAGGCACATTGTATAAATTTGAAATATGTAAAAATGTGAAATAATCAATTAATGATCGCTATTTTAATATTTCATGTGTTTCACTCACATTTAGATTTTGTTTCACAGTTGCAAAACTGATTCTCTCCAGTGTTGTCACTTTAAATAAATTGAATAGAATAATGTTTAACGTATACAAGAAGCTGCAAAGTCATCAAAGTTGCTCTTTGCTTTGGACAGTTTACACTTGAATCAGGAAAGAGTTGAAATAACCAGCATGGAAGAGGGTTTAGATTAGTCCATAAGGAGATTAATTTGCATAAGCACACACATGGACTCGGCTGCTTTACTGGAACTGGCTTTGCATGAATAAATGGCTGCAGTAAGTGGGGGTTTAGAAGTATTGGGTTTGTTACTAGATATCAAAGTTCATGCAAAATCCACCAACTGCAAATCATTAGTCTGGTGTTTAATGCCCAACATTTTCTCAAATGCACACTTGCTTTTAATTAACATTTATTACATCTGATGCTCTCAAATAAAATTACATGAAATATAAAATCTACACTGCTGCCAACATTCTCAGCTAGAACGGCTTAACATTTTAATATATATATATATATATATACAGTACTTCTTGAAAGTTTGTGAACCCTTTAGAATTGTCTATATTTCTGCATAAATATAACCCAAAAAAATCAATAACAAAAAAAGTGACCAACTTCACACCTTCAGTCACAGATGAAATGAATCACACATACCAACAGCTCAGTCAGGGTGGGACAGCAGGGTGGCATCAGGAGCAGTACAAGTTTATGAGGACCCCCTAGAGACTGAAAACACAGGCACTATTTAAAGCATCCCATCAGGTAGGATTACCGCCTGGCATGGGACGTGCAGATGGTCAACTGAGTGTATGACTGAAGGTAAAGTACAAGCAGAAGTTAAGAAATAATTTACAGTTATATTTTTATACCAAAGCACAGAACAAATTCGTCAGAGAAACAACAATAATCAAAATACACAATGCCTGGTTTATTAAACAACTAGAATAGGAAGCAAGCTAAAGAAGAGTAGAAAATTTATTTTTTTCTTTGTGTGTGTGTGTGTAGGTGGTTTAAGGGTGGGGTGATTAAGTGCTTGTGGAAAAGTTGTGTCTTCAGCTGCTTCTTGAGGTATCATTGAGACACCCAAACAATAGCCTGTTTTTACTGCTGCAGTCAGGAAAATGGTACTACATCCTTTGGACCAATACATAAATCATAAGGAGCTGCTTCGTCCAGGCCACCCATATCTTTAATGAGGACACTGCATCATATGGCCACACACAAACCAGAACTGAAACACTGTGGGCACCTTCATCAGTATGTGAATGGTTAGAATACAAACGGCTATTATTCAATAAAGAAACATATGCTTGTATTTAAACTATATGCATACTGATGAAGGTGCTCACATAGTTTCTGTTCTGGTTTGTGTGGCAATATCATGCAGTGTTATTTTAGATTTTATATACAGTATTATATTTTATTTAATTTTGCATGATATTAGTAAGGGACATAGGTTACACTTTATTTTAACGTGTCCTTGTAATAGTGTAATTATACATTGAAGTGCTGAGTAATATTAATTAACTACATGTACTTACAATATGGTTAGGGTTTGGCTTAGAGTTACTTGCATGTACTTTAATTAATTGTTATAATAGTAAGTACATGTAACATATGTAACAAGGCCACCTTAAAATAAAGTGTTACCATGACATATTTATTGGTGAATACTTTTAATCCTGTTTTGTCTGTATAGGGCAAGTAAAAAAAAAAAAAGACATAAAAAACTATAGAAAACATGAAATTACTTCACACACACTACCCTCCTAAACTGTACTGTTTTAACTAATTTAATCTAAATACTGCAGTCAAAAAGTTTATTTGTCCTATACCACTTCTGTCATGGACAGATGTCTAATTATTGTGATTATACTGCACCCTAGTGGCCAGTTATGGACAATGCATTTTATAGTGCATTTAATTTGTACCTTTCCTGGATTTTAACACAGGAAAAATAAATTGTCACTGATCAATGTTTTTTTTATCGTTATTGATGTTTTAAGAAAATTTAACTTCTAAAAAAGGCCTTTAGGTCCTGGCTATAATAAGCAAATGAACATTTCAATCATTACTGTCCAGGAAAAAATACAGTTCATTAAACATACAGTATGTAACAGCATGTACCAACATGGAAGTGTGGTTTTATTGTATTCACTGCTCATCCACTAACTACTTGTTACAGTTCAGCTCATAACTGAAAAAAAGGGCGATCACAAAGAAATGCGTTGCAAAAATATATTTTAATATAAGTCTCTAGGGCAGGGGTGCCCAAACTCGGTCCTGGAGGGCCGGTGTCCTGCAGAGTTTAGCTCCAACTTGCCTCAACACACCTACCGGGAAGTTTCTAGCATGCTTAGTAAGAGCTTGATTAGCTTGTTCAGGTGTGTCTAATTGGGGTTGGAGCTAAACTCTGCAGGACACCGGCCCTCCAGGACCGAGTTTGGGCACCCCTGCTCTAGGGGAAGACATAACAGGAAAAATAGAATAAACAATCAAACGCCGACGATCACATCCAGGACCACAAACTGCAGGAAAATAGCGAGGATCTGGTGGTGTAGAAGTTCCAAACCAAGGACACCTGCCACCTGTGCCCATTCCTGCAAAAGCAAGAACAACTCCCACCCTTGCTAGTTAGCAAACAGACATGTAAATATCTGCAGACAGGTGTTCCCAATCACAAACGGACATACTCCGATGATGAACAAAAAGAAAAACACGGCAAGACCGTGACACCTCCCCTAATAAAAAAGGAGGACCTTACCTAAGGGCATCATCCATTAACCCATTTCAGGTCAGACTACAAAATGAAACCCTTAACCGTACATAAATTAAATCCCATCACCAGCACTTAATTTCAGCACCCACTTAGTACTTGGCCAAAACCACCTCCCGTCTCACTCTTGGTATCTCCCTCTCCAGCAATTCTTGGCGCCTAAGAAAAGCAATATTTAAGGTGAAAAACACAGAATGAAAAAGAAAAGACATAAAATTATCAATTCCCACAAGGAGCACGGGACAGGGTGTCAGCCAGGATATTATCCACGCCCCGTCTATGTAATATCTAAAGAGTAGGGCTGTAGAAAGAGAGACCATCGAATCAGACGTTGATTTGGGCTCTGCAAAGAATGCAAGAAGGTCAGTGGATTATGATCAGAAAATACAATAGGAGCAGTACCACTTGTCAAATAAACATCAAAATGTTGTAATGCCAAAATCAAGGCTAATGTCTCTTTCTCAATTGTTGAATAATGTATTTGATGAGATTTGAATTTACGAGAAAAGTCTACACCATCTTCATCAGTCTGTAATAGTACAGGCCCAGCACCAACTTGGCTAGCATCCACCTGGATCTGAAAAGGTGACTCTAAGCATGGTGCAACCAGGACTGGTGCTGTGCCAAGCAACATCTTGACATTTTCGTAGGCCTGTTGACAAGACAATGACCACTCAAATTTGACTTTTGTTTTCAACAAATCAGTTAAAGGAGCCACTACGGATGAAAAATTTGGACAAAAGCTCCTATAATATCCAACCATTCCTAAGAAACGCATTAACTCACGCTTAGTACTTGGAGGGAAATTATCAATAGCCAGAACCTTAGCCCTCACAGGACGCACCACACCCTGCCCAGCTACCTTACCCAAATAGGTCACCGTTGCCCTGGCAAACTCACACATCGCCAAGTTAATGGTTAATCAAGCCTCAGCAAGGCGTTCAAATAGGGCTCGGGTGCGGCAGAGTTGTTGTTTCCAGGTCTGACAATAAACCACAACATCATCCAAGTATACGGCTCTAAACCAGATTATACCTGGTGTATTAGGCGCTGAAAGGTGGCAGGTGGCGTTTCTAAGGCCAAAACTCATCACGTAGTAAGAATATAGGCCAAATGAAGTGATGAATGCAGAAATTTCTTGAGCACGAGGAGTAAGTGGTACCTGCCAGTAACCCTTCAATAGATTGAATTTACTGACGAAGGTGGCAGAACCAGTTTGGTCTATACAATCCTCCATGTGTGGTAGAGGGAAAGAATCAGGTTTTGTGATAGTTTAATTGACGGTAATCTGTACAAAAACGGTATGTACCATCTGATTTAGCAACCAGTAAACAAGGAGATGCCCAGCTGGAAGAAGATGGCTTTGC
Organism: Sinocyclocheilus grahami; assembly: GCF_001515645.1. Lineage (NCBI taxonomy): Eukaryota > Metazoa > Chordata > Actinopteri > Cypriniformes > Cyprinidae > Sinocyclocheilus > Sinocyclocheilus grahami. The sequence continues at coordinate 14,790 of NW_015507639.1, forward strand.
AATATTAAGTTCTAACATGTACTTCATTTCAGATTGTATATAATGCTGCTTATCCAGTGAAACACGATAGAAGCGCTGACATATAGGCTTGGCTTCTCCCACATCTATGTCATGCTCTATTAGATGAGTCTGGGTGGGAGCATCTGGAAATAAAACAGAAAAACTCAGAAATTAAGGACACCAGCTCAGCTCTTTGTTGATCAGGTGAATGTTTAACCAAGCTCTCCAAATTAGCTAGTCTCTCAGAATTGTTCAAATGTGGCTGAAAAAGACAATCGTCAGGTGTCACAACATCTTCTGGCAAAGTGGTCACTGGGGAAAAAACAGCAGCCACTGCAACAGCAACTGGAGTCACCTCAGCCACAACTGAATGATTATAAAACGGTTTTAATAGATTAGCATGGCACAACTGAGTCAGTATCAGTATCTCAGAATCAGTCAAGTAATTCTGATCAGATACTTTGCGAACCACAGTATAAGGACCAGAAAACTTAGCACAGAAAGGGGACTCAGGCAGAGGTACTGTAGCAAAGACAAAACCTGATCACCAGCACAAAACTCACGGGACTCAGTCTTCTTACCAAACCAGCACTTCATTATCTTTTTCAACAAATTTTCTTTAGCCATCTCTCCTGCTAAAAGCAACCGTCTTCGGAATCCATTTACATACTGTAACAAACTCACTGGTGGTTCATGCTCCTTTAACCCATCATGAAGAACTGCCAGTGGTCCACGCACTTTGTGCTAAAACTAAAGCCCAAACTGTCCTGGAAGACCTCCCGAGCCACTAGCAACAACCATGGCAAACCCTCCTCCCAATCACGATTGAGCTCCACAGTGTATGCCCGCAACAGAGATTTTAAGGTCTGGTGAAAGCGTTCCAAAACCCCTTGACTCTGTGCATGGTAGGCAGTAGATCGATTATGCCTCACCCCAAGTTGTTTTAACACCTCCTGAAACATACCAGAGGTAAAGTTAGTTTCTTGGTCACTCTGAATGACCTTGGGAATACCAAAAATAGATATGAACTGAGTCAAGGCCTTCACTATGGAACGGGTCGTGATGGAACGGAGAGGATAAAAAGCTGGATATCTTGTACTTTGGCACATTACAGTAAGATGATAAGTGTTACCTGACTTTGACGGTGGCAATGGACCAACACAATCAATTATCAAGTGCTGGAATGGTGATTCCACAGCTGGAATAGGATACAAAGGAATCAGTTTAAGAGGCTGGTTGGGTTTACCGGTTAATTGACATGTTGGACAAGTTTTAATGTACTGTCTAACATCCTTTTTCATACGAGGCCGATAAAAGTGACGCAAAAACTGACCATACACTTTATTTACCCCGAAATGACCAGCTACATCTCCATGTGCTGTTTTCAAGACGGTTTCCATCAAAGACGTAGGGACAACAACCTGAAAAGAGGGCTGGCCCAACAATACATCCTTGCCAGATAGCCACTTCCGAACCAGTAAACCATCTTCAACAAAATAGCCACTTGCTACTTCTCCCATCTTATTTAAAGGCAAAACAGAAGTAAACATTTCTTTCAAAGTGTCATCCTCATGCTGAGCTTTAACCTACTCCCCACATGAAAAGAAAGAAAGAACAGAGAGGCCAGTTACAGTCATCTTCAACGAATATTCAGGCTTAGGCTCCAAATCTTGCAAAACATCAGAACTACTCTTGCTCATAGCACGAGTAACCGCACAAGACACAAACACATCAGGAAATTGTGTGACATCAGTTTGAGCCTCTGTAGCATTTGGACCAATCAGACACACAACTTTTTGTTATATTTAACAAATAATATCGAACTCCCCGTCACCTAACCAAATGGCCAATTACGAGGGTCTATGGACCCTTCCCCCGAAATGCACCTAACACCTCAGAAAGGCAGAACAGGCCTCTGGTTCCATGGTAACCAATGCTGTTTACATTTAACATTAAGAATCACCACATGTTGACTGACTATTTGCTATTTGACTGTTTGATGTTTGCATCTTGAGCCTTTCATTTATCATATCAACAGTAACATTCTCAAAATCCAAGTACTTTTCAGCAGCTCTGATAATGATTCTATTTCTTTCAGTCCTGCTTTCGGTTTGAGCAGAGCAGAATCAGAATCAGAAGAGCTTTATTACCAAGTATGTTTACACACACAAGGAATTTGACTTGACGACAGGAGCTTCCAGTGTAGAAGAAAGTACAAACATAGTGTAGACATACATAGGAATAACACAGTAGGGATGTAATATAAAACTAATATAATAAAAAAAAAAAAATTGAAAAAATGAATAATGTACTATATACAGAAATAGAAGTATAGGAAAAAATGTAATTGTTTAGATAAATGTACAGATATGTTTATTAGTGTGCAGATATGTTATTTACAAAGTAAATTCACTACGGCGCCATGCTGAAGTAGCAATTCACTACTTCAGCGATAAATGCTACGAATGAAACTTTGTCATCCATTACTCCGTTTTTACCTTTACTTTGCTCTTTCCTCAAATGTTTCGATTGTAATGTTGCATTCCTAGTTTCAGTTACTTTAGGTATCTGATTTACTTTCTTCAAAGCCTCAGCATATGTTATTCCTTCCGCCATTCTAACGTTTTGAACCTTCACCACATTTTTCTGTCCATGACACCCTCCGTACCCTGCACTGTGATCTCCTCCACAATTACAGCACTTAGGATTTACACCTTGTCCACACTTGCCATACTCATGATCACCTCCACACCGCGCGCATCTGTTTGCCTCTGCATACTGCCTCAACATGACCGAATTTGACACTTGTAACATCTTAGGGGTGGGGGAACGTATGGTCTAACCATATAGCTTACAAATCCCAAATAAACTCTCTCAGGCAGACTATTTATCAAAGTTTAACATTACTGATAGGCTGTCTGTCTTTTCATTATTCCTGACACACTTGAGCCGTCTGACAGAGGACCAGGGTTGGGAACCACTGATGTAGAAGTTCCAAACCAAGGACACCTGCCACCTGTGCCCATTCCTGCAAAAGCAAGAACAAAACCGAACAACTCCCACCCTTGCTAGTTAGCAAACAGACATGTAAATATCTGCAGACAGGTGTTCCCAATCACAAACGGACATACTCTGATGACGAACAAAAAGAAAAACACGGCAAGACCGTGACACTAGCTAGGCCTATAACAAAAATATGATGCTATTTAAATTTTACTTTGTAGAATACACAAACATTGTTATAATTTATAACCGCGATGGTTTGAAATAAACATATTAAACCTTTAGCTAAAGAAACTTGTGCGACTTTTTACTTGAAATACTGTATACTGTGTGGCTTCATCTTTTGTAGCGCCATTATAAGGATTCAGAGAGGTGACACATTACCTGAGCTGCAGCAGTACAACAAGTGTTACAGAAATCACCAGCAGTGTTCTGCTTGACCAGCATGTTTAAGCCAGCCAAACTGGTCAAATAAATCATCTTCAAATCCACTTCAACATGCAGTGTCTGTGGAGGTATGAATATCTTGAGTTGTTTGTTTAATGCATGTACACAATTTATTATTGCATAATAGTTTACCTGTGTATTTATTTATTTTAGGCTATACTATACATTTTTGCAACCAGTTATTGGTGTGATTATTTAGTTGTTAAATAAGGAACAAGGAAGGTTTTTTTTTTTTGTGCCATTTACAGGGAGAATATTCTTAATTTTGTTTTCCAGTACATCTTGTCTTGGGAGCACCCTTTGATTTTACATATGTAAGTAGTTATCAGTTAAAGTAATTGACCTTTATGATGTTGTAGCAGTTGATATTGAAAGATTTCTCTATGTTTGTGTCTTCCAGTGTGACATTCTCATCATACGGAGATTGTGGACTCCAGATGGTTTTCTCTGAAAGGTACTGTGGACATCTCCTCCAGCACACCATTATATTTGCACCCCCTTCTGACCAATTTGAAATTAACCAAGAAACATGTATATTACAGTGCAGACACCCTACCAGAGGCCCTTCCAAGTGGATAACAGGCTACGCTTGTGAGGTAGGTCTCAAATCTATATCTATACACACACATTAATAAGAAATATTAAAGTTACATTTTCCTTTAATATTGTGTTACGAAGGAGATCCCAGTAATCTCACAGAAGTTGTGAAATGGCTCCATTAAACAGACATCTGCTCAGGGGGCCAGTGGAAGAGCCTCTTTTCCTTATAATGGAGGAAGAGGACGAGGAAAAGGCCCTCAACGATCTCCTGGAACAGAAGTTTCCAGAGTGCCCTTCATATTTCATCTTGTGTTCAGGAGAGTTATTTTTGTAGGATTGTCATAACAATATGGGCCTAAGAGTGAATTGCTCATTTGATACATTTTAATTTGAATTCATGCAAGATTGTCACGGCAAAATGTGCCCAAGAGTGAATTGTTCATTTTGTAAGTTTTCCTGCAGGATTGTCATGACAAAATGGGCTTAATAGTGAATTGTTCATTTTATAAACTTCAATTTAATTGTGTACATTTTGATTGTTACTTTTAAAATTATGCTGCTGTTTGTGTGTTTTATTGAAATGTTTTAGTTTTCATATATTAATTTATGATGCACATGTTCTTGACTTTGGAGTAAACATTTATTTTGAATCTTGTGATTAAAGTATATTTCATATAAAGAAGTTTCAAACATTATTTTTTATATCACAAACAGGAAATTACTCGCATAATACAATGAAACGAATAACTGTATAGGTTTACAACTAAACACCTTACACAGGATTAATGTTTATAAAATGCTTAATGTCATTATAAAATGCATACATAAAGTATGACATATCGTGTGTACTAAAACCAAATGAATAAAAACCCTAAGGTGTCACTACTCTAGCTGTGTCTCATTTAGAAGGCTGCACCCTCCGGAGGTCGCATTCGAAGGCTGCATACATCATCGAGGCGGTCTCATTTCAGAAAAGCAAGTAGGACACTTTCTTAAAGCTCAAGCCGAGGATAATTTTGGTTCTAATTGGGAGCTGCTAAAATATAATAGCTTAATTTTACTCAAAGCTGAAACTCAAAAAGCTAAGCAATATAAAGCAGAGGAACTTCATAGTGTTAAAAGACTTTTCTACCTCTCCTGCCTCTTTTGAGAATTTATCTGTTGACCAGAAATCAGAATTAGTTGAACTTCAGAATTCATTAGATAACTTGTATATTCGAAAAGCAAAGGGTGCTTTTGTTCGTTCAAGAAGGAGGTGGTTAGAGGAGGGAGAACGTAATTCCAGCTATTTTTTTTAGATTAGAGAAACAGTGAAATCATCTAAATTCTATAAGTAGCCTTAAGGTAAATGGAGTGGTTTTAAAGAATTATAAAGAAATTTCTAATTATTGTGAAGAGTTTTATAAAGACCTTTATCGTTCCAGATACTCTCAACAGAATTTGGACTTATTCTTTAACTCCCTTGATACGGACCTTATTCCTAAAATTAATGATATTGGAAAGAATTTATGTGACACTCCTATTCAAATTCAAGATATTTCTGAGGCCATTGATAAGTTAAAACTTAATAAATCTCCTGGAAATGATGGTTTGACTGCAGAGTTTTATAAGAAATTTTCAAATTATCTTTCACCGTTTCTCTTCAATGTCTATTTAGAAAGTCACCCTCTATGACTCCGGGTGTTATAAATTTGATCCCTAAACCTCAAAAAGACCACTCTCAGTTGGAAAACTGGCGACCTATAAGTCTCCTGAATAATGACTACAAAATATTAGCCATGATTTTTGCTAAAAAGATTAAATGTGTCCTAGATGATATAATAGATGAATGTCAATCGGGCTTTATGACAGACAGACTTATTTCAAATAATATTAGACCTGTTCTTGATATTTTAGATTACTCAGATTTGATCCTGGATGACAGTTTTCTGCTTTTTCTTGATTTTTATAAAGCTTTTGATTCCATTGAATTTCCTTTTATTCTTAAGTCCTTGAGTATTTTTGGATTTGGCCCTAATTTTATTAATGCAATTCAAATTTTGTATAATAATGCCAATGCTTCAATTAAATTACAACATGGTACTACTCATAGGTTTAAGATAGAGTGAGGCATTCGTCAAGGCTGCCTATCTTTGCCTGCTTCCTATGCAACTTTGTGGCAAATCGATCAATATTACTAAGCCAACTGGCTGATGACACAACTCTTTTCTTAAAAAACAAAGATCAAGTTCCTTTAGCTTTAGACAAAATTAAGAAATTAAGCTCTGCTTCTGGTTTATGTCTTAATATCCATAAATGTGAACTTTTATCTATAAAAGATTCTACTGATGTTACGATGTTACACGTCCCAGTCAAATCTGAAGTCAAATATCTAGGTATAATTATATGTAAAGATCAGAAAAAGAGATCAAAGCTTAATTTTGAACCTGTTATTCTCTCTATCCGATGCAAATTAAATTCTTGGTTGCAGCGTGATCTGTCAATAACAGG
>NW_015507639.1:27024-28396 GCF_001515645.1 Sinocyclocheilus grahami
GTAGCCATAGTTTAGTCCACGTACAACAACGTTATCTTCAAATTACACATAAATAAAGCCTCTTTTCATACATCAATTCGAAAACTGTAAAGACAACCAACTATAACGTCACTTTGCTAACTTTATTCTTACCTTAAGTTTAGTGCAGACTTCTCTTCGTCTGGAATGTGCAGGGTTTCCAAACCAAAAATGCGAAGGGAAGTAATTATTTTGTACTGAGTAAATAAAACAAGGTTATAGTTTGTTATGTGTGTGTACCTAAGAAGATTGGCTGGGATTACGTAGATACATTTTGTAAAGGAAAATAATGCACAATGTCTTGTATTTTGAACAAATGCAGAATAATTCACAACTAGATATATTCATGTAACGATACAAACTTAACATTTTATTGTTAATATCACAGATTTAATTACGTAACATTTACTTCCACTCAGATTAATTTTTTTCAGTGTGGTTAGAGGAGGGAGAACGTAATTCCAGCTATTTTTTTAGATTAGAGAAACAGCGAAATCATCTAAATTCTATAAGTAGCCTTAAGGTAAATGGAGTGGTTTTAAAGAATTATAAAGACATTTCTAATTATTGTGAAGAGTTTTATAAAGACCTTTATCGTTCCAGATACTCTCAACAGAATTTGGACTTATTCTTTAACTCCCTTGATACGGACCTTATTCCTAAAATTAATGATATTGGAAAGAATTTATGTGACGCTCCTATTAAAATTCAAGATATTTATGAGGCCATTGATAAGTTAAAACTTAATAAATCTCCAGGAAATGATGGTTTGACTGCAGAGTTTTATAAGAAATTTTCAAATTATCTTTCACCGTTTCTCTTCAATGTTTATTTAGAAAGTCACCCTCTATGACTCCGGGTGTTATAAATTTGATCCCTAAACCTCAAAAAGACCACTCTCAGTTGGAAAACTGGCGACCTATAAGTCTCCTGAATAATGACTACAAAATATTAGCCATGATTTTTGCTAAAAAGATTAAATGTGTCCTAGATGATATAATAGATGAATGTCAATCGGGCTTTATGACAGACAGACTTATTTCAAATAATATTAGACTTGTTCTTGATATTTTAGATTACTCAGATTTGATCCTGGATGACAGTTTTCTGCTTTTTCTTGATTTTTATAAAGCTTTTGATTCCATTGAATTTCCTTTTATTCTTAAGTCCTTGAGTATTTTTGGATTTGGCCCTAATTTTATTAATGCAATTCAAATTTTGTATAATAATGCCAATGCTTCAATTAAATTACAACATGGTACTACTCATAGGTTTAAGATAGAGAGAGGCATTCGTCAAGGCTGCCCTATCTCGCCTTATCTTTTTCTGCTTCCTAGGCAACTTTTAGCAATAT
>NW_015507639.1:28511-29388 GCF_001515645.1 Sinocyclocheilus grahami
CAGCGTGATCTGTCAATAACAGGTAGAGTGTTGCTTTCTAAGGCAGATGGGTTATCTCGGGTTATCTATCCTGCAATGGTACTTGATGTTTCTGTGGAAATTTGTAGAATGCTGGACAAAATTATAGTCGACTTTGTTTGGAATTATAAAACTCACTTAATTAAAAAAAGTGTCATGTTAGCTGATCGGGCTATGGGGGGTTTTGAATTAGTGGATTTTTCTACTCTTAATAATTAGTTTAAAGTTAAATGGATAAAAACATTTTTAAACAACCCCACGTCCTGTTGAAATTTTATTCCAAATCATGTATTTAATTCTGCTGGAGGTTTACATTTTTTATTGCGCTCCAACTTTGACATCTTTAAAATACCTTTAAATTTATCTTGTTTTCATAAACAGGCTTTAATAAGTTGGTCACTTATACATAATTATCATTTTTCACCACATAGCTACTTTATTTGGAATAATAAAAATATTAGATATAAAAATAAATCTCTTTTTTTCACAATTGGTTTGATAAAAATATACTTTTAGTCAGTCAACTTTTAGATGATTGTGGTGTCCTTTTTACTTATGAACAATTTATGCAAGAATTTTCTTTTCCTGTCCCCCCCAAGAGAATATGCCATTGTGTTTGGTGCAATTCCCTCTTGTATTATACCTTTAGTAAAATCTGTCCCTAAAGGTTCGTTAGACTCTCCTCTTTTTGATAACACTAATTATTTGTTTATTTGTTGCTTCTAAATTCCATGTCAAACAAAGACATCCGTTCAATTATTAATAGATCTCAGATTTCTTTACCTGCTTACCTGCTTGTTTGGAATAACATATTTAGTGATATAGAATGGGAAGAGTTTTGGCTTCTTCGACAAAAATT